>NC_090184.1:687546-805046 GCF_024679245.1 Pseudorasbora parva
TGTGTGTAATGTATGTCTGTCAGGTATATAGCGCCTCCTGCTGGAGTCTCAGTGTGAGTGTGTGTGTGTGTGTGTGTGTGTGTGTGTGTGTGTGTGTGTGTGTGTGTGTGTGTGTGTGTGTGTGTGTGTGTGTGTGATGGGTAGGTTTAGGTGTGTGTGTGTGTGTGTGTGATGGGTAGGTTTAGGGGCAGGGGCAGTGTAGGGGGATAGGATGTACAGTTTGTACAGTATGAAATCCATTACGCCTATGGAAAGTCCCCATAAAACATGGAAACATGACATGTGTGTGTGTGTGTGTGTGTGTGTGTGTGTGTGTGTGTGTGTGTGTGTGTGTGTGTGTGTGTGTGTGTGTGTCTGTGTGTGTGTGTAATGTATGTCTGTCAGGTATATAGCGCCTCCTGCTGGAGTCTCAGTGTGAGTGTGTGTGTGTGTGTGTGTGTGTGTGTGTGTGTGTGTGTGTGTGTGTGTGTGTGTGTGTGTGTGTGTGTGTGTGTGTGTGTGTGTGTGTGTGTGTGAGCCTGTTTATGTGGTTTATGAGGACACAAATGTGTATAACTACATGGGTATTACACTGGTATTACACTATAAATGTGGTTTATGAGGACATATCAAATGTCCTCATAATTCAAATGGCCTTAAAAACATACTAAATGATGTTTTTTAAGAAAGTAAAAATGCAGAATGTTTCCTGTGATGGGCAGGTTTAGGGGCAGTGTGTGTGTGTGTGTGTGTGTGTGTGTGTGTGTGTGTGATGGGTAGGTTTAGGGGTAGTGTAAGGGGATAGAAAATACGGTTTGTACAGTATAAAAACCATTACGCCTATGGAGAGTCCCTGTAAACCACATAGACCAACATGTGTGTGTGTGTGTGTGTGTGTGTGTGTGTGTACCTAACAGGGGACCTCTGAGCCAAGAGGGGACATTTTTCAAGCCCTGTTGGTCATGCTTTAAATCATGTGAAAATGAAGTAAAGAACAAACAATAACACGCTCAGGGGTCTGATTTATAAAGCCTGCGCACGCACAAAACAGGGCTGGAAACCTGCGTACGCCAGTTGTGATCTATAAAAAACAAACTTACTCGATCTGAGAATGTGCGCACCTTTAAGCAAACGTTGAGCAGTGCGTACGCACATTCAGGAGACAAAGGGAGCTGGCGACACAGATGGCAAGGTCGTGAACTAATGTTAGATTGTAGAAAATAAATGTGAGAAGAACGATTATAAGAATTAATTACATCTAATTTTCACTACATTTACGTTATATCCACATTATCATGAAGATTATATCCAACAGTGTTATTTGTGCTGATTGTTTAAGGCTATATGCATGTAGTAAAATCCAAATGGAATTCAAAATGTATTAAAATAATATATCTGCCTTACAGTCACATCGTCCACAACGGGAGCGCAGGAGGAGATGGCGCGACTACATGTGATACAGAATAGCATGAAATAACCTTTTATTAGAGAACTGCACAACACAGTGTAAAAACGAAATATTTACCTTAATGTAGGCTACATATTTCATTAAATGTCAAAGTCTGCAAATACAGTCGAAGCACAATCGCTACTCATCATCAGTCCTAGCTATTCACTATTACGGCGTTCATTACAAAACCGCCATGAAGCACGTGTTCACTATTATAACATTTTTGTCTACAATTTCCCCCCACAAAATAATTCTGTGATTTTGTCGAGGTGTTAATGATCAGCAGTGTTGGGAGTAACGCATTACAAAAGTAATACATTACAGTAACTTATTACTTTTTGCTGTAACGCAGTAGTGTAAGGCATTACTAATCAATTTTCAGTAATATTTTACTCGGTACATTTCCAGTAACGCGTGCGTTACCCCCCCCCCCCCCCCCAATACAATAAAACGAAAAAGGAAAAGGAAAAAAAGGCGCGATACATTAATGCAAGAAAAATGCAAGTTATTACCTATTCGTGGTCATTCAATAGCCGCATGTGGTGTCCAGGTTAGTAATTAAATACTAAATGACAGCTTCTGATATATTTTTGTATATCGATTTACTTCATTTTCCTTCAATTCAGTACTTCAATTAATCACCCTCTTGCTGGTGTACATTTGGATATTGTGTGATATAGTCCAGTGAAGTATGTTTATTGCAGATTTTACAGAAGTGCCGCAGGCATGATTTCAGCCTCTGTGCTCGCGCTGGCCAGTGGAAAAGTGGCTAAAGAATGTTTAAAGGCTCTGTCGTTTCAAAGAATAGCACAACGGCAAGCGCGTCGAAGAACGGACGAGAGACAAGGTGCGCGCTGCAGAGCCAAACTATAGGCCTAATGCCTATAAACAACACTTGGGTGAAGATGACAGAATAAGACTACTGCACACCGTGACACCGTCGTTTAGATTTTTTATAGTAATAAAGTAATTTAGTTCATTTAGAGAACAGACCATTCAAATAAAAACGGAAGGTGTCTGCTAAGCATGAGCCGAACATGTGATCTTTAGCTGACAGATGATCGCGGAAGATTTGGTTTCAAAGTGAAATGTAAAAGCGTTATTAAAGGGGGTTTGTCATTGTGTTGTGTATTTCATTAAGAATAATAGGCAAATTTTAAACCGAAACTAAAATCTGCTTGGCCGCACAGAGCGCGCATTTACTAACGAGCTGTCATTCACGGTGTGCGCGCACTGGCGCGTTTTCAGTTCATATGGAAGCTTAACTTTTATAGGAATTCATTGAAAGCACTCGCTTTGCATCCGCTCCCGTTATTAATGACCAAGCGGCGGTGCGCATGTTCCTTTCGGTTAAATAGAATAGTGATTTAAAAGCCCAGATACCGGTGATGTCATCAAAATGTCCCCACCGTCTCATCCCTACTGTACATTCGCGAGATGGATGCGCATTGCTTAGTTTATCAGAGATAAGGAAAAGAACGTAGGCTGGTCAAATGCAAATGCAGTCATATACAACCTTTTTCTAAAACCGAAATAACTATCTCGCAAATATCGCAACAATAAGAAAAGAACAAATGCGCATATTGTCATAACTTAGAGTTTACACAGTTCTGTTGTGTCTATGAACAGAAGCTATTATAACAGAGTTGTATCGTCATGATTTCTTGCATTGTCTTGAGCATTCACTTTTTTGCCAATTCTCTACTGTTAGCCTGGATGGCCCATGTCATTATGCTTCATCATATCGCCTTCTACTGGATGTAAAATGCTCTCTGCCTACATTTGAGAATGTTAAGAGCTACTTCTGTAGTTATTTTGGTGAAAGTAACTCAAAAGTAATACAGGAGTAATGTAACGCATTACAATTCTGAGACAGTAATATTGTAGTGTAATGAATTACTTTTAAATAGCAGTAATAAGTAATCTATAATATATTACAGTTTGGAAGTAACTTGCACAACACTGATGATCAGTCTATTCGTTAAAAACACAACTCCTCCGGTGACCCGGGTGTGTAATGCTTCATGACGGCACTGCTGGAGGATTACGGCAGAATGAGGAGAGAACGAGTTTTCATCTGGGACATTATCAGCAAAACTACATGAATTTAATTTGATTTGAAGTGTTTAAAATGAACGAAATTAACGAAATATTTTAAATAGCCTAAAATAACACTTTATTTATGTATGTTTTTATGGATATTTTGATATATTTATTCTACAACATAAAAAGGATATTGAATGATATTCAGCAAATGTAATGTGTAAGGCACAAATAGCATTTATAGTCCATATCTAATATTTTTCAATGTCTTTTACCTTTGACAGTGTTAAACATGGTGTCACATGGATGTGAATATGAATGCAAATGATATGCAGAGTAGATCATGTATAGTAAAACCTGGGCGTTGTCAGCTCCATATATGGTGATTTGGGGAGGAGTCAGGGTGGAGAAGCACACACAATCTGCTGCCGGCTGTGATTTATAAAGGGATTTCTGCGCAGGTTCTGGCGTACGCAGGGTTTTATAAATCTTTTTTTTTTTTTTTTTTTTTTTGCTTTTGTATGTATGTACACTTTTAGGAGGAAATCTATGCAAAGTTTTATAAATGAGACCCCAGGGCCCTCATTTATCAACAGTGCGTAGAAAAGGTTCTATATTTCGTGGTATGACTAAAATTTAGAATGTGTCTCAGTACAAGAAAATCCGCATTTATCAAACGTGCGTACACAGTTCTTACGCACATGAGTAAGCAGTCGTTGTTGATAAATCCCACATGTGCGTAAGTGCCCTGCTCCTTCACAGTCATTAGCATTCAGAAACGCCTCCAATGAACCATATATGGGCACAACACATCCCTTTAAAAATCACGAGACTGTTTTTTTTTTTTTTTTCCTCACCGGAATTATGGCAAAAAGAGGAACTTCACAAACAAAAAATGATCAATCATTTTGAAGTTGGGTCCAAGGAAATAATTGCATCCAACATAATAATAAATAATAATAATTCATTTCATTTATATAGCGCTTTTCTAGACACCCAAAGCGCTTTTACATATAGAAGGGGGAATCTCCTCAACCTCCACAATGTGCAGTGTGATGATTTGTCACAACCTTCTTTTTTAGGGTAAGAAACCAATTATGCACTGTGTTTAAAATTACATTCTATCTATCTATCTATCTATCTATCTATCTATCTATCTATCTATCTATCTATCTATCTATCTATCTATCTATCTATCTATCTATCTATCTATCTATCTATCTATCTATCTATCTATCTATCTATCTATCTATCTATCTATCTATCTATAGATAAAGATATATAGTATATATATAAATTTAGTGTCATATAAATTTAGCACGATCATTCGAATATACTCCCAGGTTTCTTCTGATGCATGTGTTAATTGCTGAAGTAACCCTTTCCATGCTGTTTGATGTGTAGTACCGCTGTTCTACCACTAGATTCTCTGCGTAAGCATGCTCAGAGGTGTGCTTATATTTACACACATTTTTACATATAAGTACAAGTTGGTAAATCCCACACTTTGCGTGAAACTGTTCTTACACTCACTACGCACAGATCTGTGCGTACGCACCCTTGATAAATGAGGGCCCAGGTGGTTTTTTAAATGTTTGACCAAGTGGGGACCTACATGAGATAATTAAACTATATTTGTTCAAATACGCACGCTGTTTGGCAAGAAGAATAACGCGCCGACGTGATAAGACTAAAGGCCCTATTTTAACGATCTGAAACGCAAGTGTCAAAGCGCGGAGCGCAAATCTAAAATGGGTTGGTCTGAAGTAGCTTCATTATTCATAGGTGTGGTTTGGGCGTAACATGAATAAACCAATCAGAGCGTCATCCAACATTCCCTTTAAAAGCAGCTGCGCAAGTTCCATTATGGGTCGCTATTATTATGGCGTATTTACCAGGCGCACGCCAGGAGCAGTTCACAGCCGAGGAGACGGATGTTCTTGTAAGAGCAGTGAAAGACAGATGTCCTTATACACATCTATGTCTCGCCACTATTGGGAAAAATGTTCTGATCCTTAATTACTACAATAAGCCTGAATAATTTGTAAGCTAGATTTATGCCTATTTTTTCACATCTTCGTGGCACACCACAATGTGTTAATATTTGTTTTAGTGTAACAATTTATGATTTGCAAAAATAACTGTTGCATCTGTGTAGATTACATGAGCAGAGTGTCTGCGCGTTGTGCACGCTATACATTATGGTCAAGCATGCACCCTTAAAATAACATAATGAACAACGCGCAACGCCGCTGACTTTAGACTGGGTTTATTCTGGTCAGTGGCGCAACTGTTTAATGGAACAGCAAAATAGCTCCAGGGATTGTTTGCGCCGGAACACGCCTCCTTTATTGCGCTGAACCGCCCAGGGAGCGCAAGTTCATTCACTAGTTTAGCGACGTGCTTCTGTGGAGGGAAAAGCGCGCTTTGCGCGGATGCAAAATAGGAATGACACATGCGGCGGTGTACAAAGTCAATTGCGCTGGGTGCAAGATAGGGCCCATAGAGAACATGAACCACCCGCTGTGTTCTCGTGATAAGAGAACATGAACCACACCAGGGGCGTAGCCATCTTTTCAGAAGTGAGGGGGACTGAAATGTCCTAATACCAATTATTTATTTTTTTGACCGATATAATTTATCACATCTCTTGCTTTTAATTCGGTAATACATCCCTTGCGAAAAAAAAGTGCACTTTAGTGTACTTTTATAAAGTGTACTTATTACACAGATAATATACTTATACTAAATACACTTAATTGTGCAATTAAATGCAATGTTTTCGGTGTACTTAACACACATTATATGTAATTGATTTCAAATTTATCACATATTAAGTTGAAATAAAATACAATAAGTTGCAATTAAGAGTGATTTTTTGGAACAACTTAAGTGGTACTTAAATACAACTTTATATGTACTTTCATAATCCATTTCTAGTGTATTAAAATTGTAATTAAAGTGCACTGCTCAATGTACTGACATCCATTCTACTGTCTTAAAAACAAGCAATTAATGTGAACTAAAATATACCTTAACGTAATTTACATGTACACTCTAATATAATGAAATACATTCATAATTACATTTTTCAAATAATACAGCTGCAATTTCGTATAATAAACACATCCAAATTTAAATCCTCTACATTTATTGACAAAACAATCTGTAAAACAAATATACAAAAAAAACTTTTTTTTGATGCCCAAGAAAAACCCAAAAAACTATTTACACAAACACAAATTCATTTAGAAAGAGTCTGGAGGACAATGAGGATTATATGCAATTATATGTAATTATATGCATTATTATATATCTCCCTCATTCAAAGGTACCTAAATCTACCCATCACAGAAAATTACCTCACACAACAGATGAATAAATACAAACAAATGGAAAGAAAAGAATCGTTTCATGTACAACACTAAGATTCAACACTTTGGGTAACGTTTAATTAGTTAACTACTTAATTTAACATGAACTTAGAATGAATAATAATATAAACATTTATTTATCTTAGTTAATGTTAATTTCAACATTTACTAATTAGGGGTGTAACGGCACATGTATTCATACCGAACCGGTTCGGTACAGGACTTCCGGTACAGTGCAAGTGTGTACCGAGCGGTACGAATGCAATCTTTAACAGTTAACAGACGGCTTGTTTAATGAGTGGAACACACTTCAATACAAGTTTTCATAAGAACATATGTATTCTGTCAATTTTATCATTAAATTCAAGTGATGCCATATTGATGCTCTTTAATGTGACATGACAGATCACTGTAAAGACACATCAGTTCAAGCAGCACTGCGGCACGAGTGAATGTGTTCACCTTGTCATAGTCAAAGAATTAACATGAATTAACATCAGAAGGTATGTTAGAATACATTACAACTTACTAAAACCTATCACATTGTGTAATCGTTCAGTGTTTCAACAGTAGAAAGATGTCGATAAAACACGAGAGAGATGAACTCTTTCACTAAATGTATGCATTATATTAGCCTATATATTCATCATATTCTACTTAACCTGAAAACCTGAAAAAAATCTAACCTATAATTAGATTTATAAGTTAATGCAAAAACGGTCTTATGAGAAGTTTACACGTTTGCATACAATGGGAGTGCAAGTAAGGCCTCCCTATATAGTCTACACTATACAGCATTCTTTGTCGTTTGATTAAACAGAAACAACAAGGCAATCATATATTACATTCTGAATCAAATTATAATCTTTGTGTGCCCTTTGTTAGAGTTAAGCTTGGTGAAACGTCCTTCAAATATGTCGCAGCCTCAGATTGGAATTCGCTCCAGACTGAGTTGAAGCTAAAAGATCTGGTGACATTTAGTCATTTTAAAATTTTACTTCATCATTTTGAGAGTAAATTAATGGTGTGTAATTGTTTTTGACTGGTTGTATGTTTTATGTTTTTTATGTGACTTTTTATGTATAACTGTACATGCAAACACAGCTGCCTATCTTGGCCAGGCCAGGACATTTTAATCTCAGTGAGTTTTTCTCCTGGTTAAATAAAGGTAATAATAATAATAATTAGTAGAGATATTTTTTATATTATATTTTTAATTCTTTAAGAAACCTTTAGATTAGGACAATTACAATTTGTTCAGTAAACCAATAAAAAAAAAAGCATTTTTATATTTAGTGTTCCTCCCCGAACTGTCAGCTTTGTGTACTGTTACACCCCTATTATTAATGCAATCTTAAATGTTAATTACTTAATGCATTGTTAACTTGCGTGAACAATGACTATAAATTTAATTAACCAGCTTTGAACTATAATTTATTAAGCAAGGTCAACAACTATTAATAAACACTGTAAAAAATTAAATAAAATAAATAAATAAAAATAAATCACCGTTAGATCATGTTGGCCAATTCATTAAATAACGTTAACAAATTAGATCTTATTGTAAAGTGTTACTGAACTTATAAGCTCTTAAACCTTTACTAGCACCAAAATTAGGACCAAAAGGTTTATTCTAAAATCTTATTCCAGCATTACAGCGAAAGAAAAAAAAACAAAAAAAACTGAAGAACTCCAAAGGCACAAAATTGTTTGTCACCAACTCTTTTCAAGTTGTTTGGAAAGTGCTGTTTATGTCAATGTCCCAGAAGCTCTCCATCAGTAGGAAACTGGCGCACCATCTCTCCACAGTAGATGTGAATGGACATGTTCCAAAGAGGCAGGAAAGAAAAAAATATATACCTTGAGGAAAGAAAAAGAAAACGCAAAGAAAAAACTTGTTTATAAAAACAGATCTATCCATTATTATAATTGGCTCAATTAAATTAAAACGATAGATGTACAGTTTTATATTCACACAGCAGTATCTGTATGAAAAAAAGAAGAAAAAAAAGCAAATAGCCATAAGAGGGATCATAAAAATGAGCATGTTGTCTCTTTTTTTATCTAGTACTGCCCTGATGAAGCAGTTTATTCTGCGCGGTGTGTGTAAGCTTTTGACCACACCTGCATCCCCTATGTGATGAATTACCTCAGTCGTCAGGGTAGAATGATTGGAGAGGTTCCTTCACGTATCCCACTGAGCACATCATCTTCACTGACACTGGACTTTAAAAATAGAGAACATTTTAATAATGGTTTTTATTCCTACTTTACAGGGAATTAAACATAACTTAAATATAGATAAATAACCCAAGACCAATGTAAATTGAGAAAAGTATTCTTGCATTTTTCCTCATCTTGCCTTGCACGTTTCAGCTTACCGCACCATCTCCGTGAAGGATGTTCCTGTATTTACCACGCCTGGCACAGCAATGCTGCGGCTCCATTCCTTTGGGTGTGTGGCCTGTAAAATATATAATGATTAGGGGATCTGGAAATGCACAAGTGGGAATGTATTACTTACAAATGGACAAGATGCAAAGCATTAAAAAGCGAAAGACTTGATAGCAATGTTTTAGCTTGTGTGATCAGTGTCATGGCTGGGCATAAATTCATAATTAACATTAACTTGACCTCATCAGGATGGCTCTGTGATTCCACACAGCTTGCACTGGATCTCCAATAACAAATCTGTATTGATCCTACAAAATAAAAAATAAAATAAAATAAGCACAAAATATTAAAAACACAAATAGTACTTTAACATCTTACTCTCCAAATGCAAAAAGAAAAGAACATTATTTCATATCAAAATCATTATTTCATTACTGGTTGTTGTTATACGTTAAGTTAATATATGGAATAAATGTATATAACGTTAAATGTCTTCTGTCCATTTAAAAAGTAGGAGATCGATTAAAATATTGTATTTACAGCAGACAAATTCATTGAACATGCCCACACCGGCGATCACATTCCGATTTAAGAAATAATTATAATGCAATCTTAGATACATGAATATGAATAATACAATAAATACATAGGAAACATGATTAACGTTAATTCACCTCCCGAGTCCATATTGCTTCTATCCTATCTGCGATTAAACTAAATAACTACTACACTGTAATAGAGAGCTACCATGTTACGGTGAAAATGTAAAATCAAGAGAGCTTATATCAAGATATACTTACTTGACTCGTTATTTGTAGCATATAACGTCTCATCCGTAATGATCCAAACGGTTCGCTCCTCTGTTGTCTGCTCTCTTCAGCTTCATTACGCATCGCGACGACGCAATCATGGCGGACCGCGCATTTTTCAAAATCATGACGTAGTATTTTTGGCGCATGCGCATTGAAATATTAAGTATAAATATAAAAAAGATATTTCGTGCATTAAATGTTGATTATAAATCACTTATTAATTATCCATTTCTGTTCAGGTTGTTCTAACACACTGTGTAGTTGGACTGTATTTCAGAGAACTTGACTCATTCACCTAACTAAAAGTCAATCATGTTTAGAGTCTGATTAAAATTAAATGTAGCCTATTTTAACTGAATTTTAATGCAAATTAATTTGGTTTAGATTTGTTCAACTTTTTCTTGCAATTAATAAAATTAAATGTGTGTTTAATCGCCATACAACAACATAATATTGAAAGTAGGTTATTCTGTACACAGATGTAAAGTAGCCTACAGTACATTAGACAACTCCTCTCATAAAGATTGACAATGTCAAATTATGTAGAAAACTGACACTTGTAGTTGAGTTCATAGGAGCTAGTTATAACATTTCAACAGTATGTTGTACTGGAGTGTAAGCGAGTGAAATTTTGAAGAAAAATACATTAACCAATGTAAATTTGGACAACTAATTAAAAAAAAAAATCATTTATTTTCCATGTGCTTTGTCATTAGTAAAATAAGTGTACTTTATGAAACAAACTCATAATTAAAATGTAAATTTAGGTGTAGACATTATTATAAGGTGCATTTTTAAAAAGTGCACTTAAGTGTGTTTATAAATATTGTCATACAAGTGTACTTTCTGTAAGTGAAAATTAATTAGATATTATTACAAAGCGCACTTATTATAAGTGTACTAAAGTGTGTTTAGAAATATCGTCATGAAAGTGTACTTTTTAAAGTACAAATTAATTAGATATTGAAAGATTATATGTGCATATATATTCTGCGTATGTGTTTTCTGCATACTGTCCTTCTGATAACATAAAAGGGGAACTGATGTTTGTGTCCTGTTTTGCTGTGTGCATGTAAAGCGCGCACCCACCCAGCTGTTATCCTTTAACTGCAGAGCTATCTATTCCTGGTATTTGACAGCTAAATGCGTTCATTTCTATGTTGTTGACATATATGGAGTTATCTTTCTGTTTCCTATGTAGGGTGCGTCCAACTATTAGGGCGTGGATTGATGTATAAGTATCACTGTTTTTCCTGTTGTACTTTGAGAGCTGCATTCTGAATAAACCATATTGACTTCATTCGTGTGGTTCATTGACTTGCACTCTCCCGAGATCTCGACTGATTGCTGAGCAGAGACTGAGGCACACAAAGACACGGGAACAATTTCCTACAGATATTATTATAAAGTGCACTGATTAAAAGTGCACTAAAGTGTGTTTATAAATATCGTCATGAAAGTGTACTTTTTTAAAGTACAAATTAATTATATATTATTACAAAGTACACTTATTATAAGTGTACTAAAGTGTGTTTAGAAATATTGTCATTAAAGTGTATTCTCTTTAAGTACACTTAAGTGGCACTTAATTTTAATTATATCATATTATCTACAAGTGCAGTTTTAAAAAAATATACTTTAAATATATTAAGTGCACAAAAAATACACTTTCAATACAATTAAGCACACTTCTTTTTCACAAGGGATCAAATACACTGCTGAACAATAACCACTCATATCTATATTTTGTCTCCTATATTTTATGCCAATTTTATTTTTAGTTTGTATAGCCTACTACAATCATTTGTGCATTAAGTCTCCATAGATTTAATGCAATGTATGTAAATCATCTGTTCTCTATGTGAATATATAGTAAAGTGTGATTTATTCCTGTGATTAAAGCTGAATTTATCATCATTACTCCAGTCTTCAGTGTCACTAATCATTCTCTCATGACTATCTGATGATCAGCACACATTTATGATCATTATCAGTGTTGGCTCATTTTTGTGGAAACCACCACACCATTCAAACATTTTGGTAAAATTAAAAAAGAGAGAAATTAATACTTTTATTGATCAGACATGCATTAAACTGATCACAAGTGATGTTTTTAATATTACAAAAGATAATAATTTATTTAATAAGTGCAAATAAATGCTGCGCATTGAACTTTTTCATCAAAGAATCCTGAAAAATAAAATGTATCATTTCCACAACATTTTTAAGCAGCACAACTGATAATAATCATAAATGTTTCATGATTCTAAAATCATCACTGAAGACTGGAAGAATGATGATAAATTCAGCTTTGATCAAAGGAATAAATTACCCTTTACTATATTCACATGGGAAAAAAGATGCTTTTAATTTGTAATAATATTTCACAGCATTACTGTTTTAACTGTATTTTTGATTAAATAAATGCAGCTTTGGTGAGCAGAAGACACTAAACATAAAAAAAGCTGTCAGTTAGCACTGCATTATTCATACGATAGCTTATATGGCTTGAAAAACACACATAAAGCATATTGTCACAATCGTCTGATTGTCGTCGGCACGTTTCACACAAAGATACACCATTGGAAAAAAAATGTTTTGTTATTTTGACACTTGAACAGAATGAATGCGACTTTAATCTAATCAACATCTAAAAATGTCAACACAATCGCAATTTTACCAATTTTTCTCTGCCATATAAAAGTATCAAGAGGCTGTGGATGCAGAGAAAAAACACGTTTCTTTAGTGATCACAGAGCAGTGCCATACAGGGAACATGTTAGCTTTTATTATAAAAGTGTAGGCTACACATTGAGTGACATATTTCCATTCTCAAATGTTTAATTTCGATTAAATCTTTAATAAGTGTTTATTTAGGCGCAGAACCACTAGTTTCCTGATGAGTAATGGCTGCCTGTGCTTTTTTCCCCTTTTTATTTAGTGCTAACTCAAATAACACATGCACAAAAGAGACCCAATATAATAACACTTTAGAATACTGTTCCAAATCAGTTGTGATGTCTTCTGAAGGGTTAGGTAATACTGAGTCCTTGTTAATACAGTATTGTTCAAAATAATAGCAGTATAATGTGACTAACCAGAATAATCAAGGTTTTTCGTATTTTTTTTATTGCTACGTGGCAAACAAGTTACCAGTAGGTTCAGTAGATTCTCAGAAAACAAATGAGACCCAGCATTCATGATATGCACGCTCTTAAGGCTGTGCAATTGGGCAATTAGTTGAATTAGTTGAAAGGGGTGTGTTCAAAAAAATAGCAGTGTGGCATTCAATCACTGAGGTCATCAATTTTGTGAAGAAACAGGTGTGAATCAGGTGGCCTCTATTTAAGGATGAAGCCAACACTTGTTGAACATGCATTTGAAAGCTGAGGAAAATGGGTCGTTCAAGACATTGTTCAGAAGAACAGCGTACTTTGATTAAAAAGTTGATTAGAGAGGGGAAAACCTATAAAGAGGTGCAAAAAATGATAGGCTGTTCAGCTAAAATGATCTCCAATGCCTTAAAATGGAGAGCAAAACCAGAGAGACGTGGAAGAAAACGGAAGACAACCATCAAAATGGATAGAAGAATAACCAGAATGGCAAAGGCTCAGCCAATGATCACCTCCAGGATGATCAAAGACAGTCTGGAGTTACCTGTAAGTACTGTGACAGTTAGAAGACGTCTGTGTGAAGCTAATCTATTTTCAAGAATCCCCCGCAAAGTCCCTCTGTTAAAAAAAAGGCATGTGCAGAAGAGGTTACAATTTGCCAAAGAACACATCAACTGGCCTAAAGAGAAATGGAGGAACATTTTGTGGACTGATGAGAGTAAAATTGTTCTTTTTGGGTCCAAGGGCCACAGGCAGTTTGTGAGACGACCCCCAAACTCTGAATTCAAGCCACAGTACACAGTGAAGACAGTGAAGCATGGAGGTGCAAGCATCATGATATGGGCATGTTTCTCCTACTATGGTGTTGGGCCTATTTATCGCATACCAGGGATCATGGATCAGTTTGCATATGTTAAAATACTTGAAGAGGTCATGTAGCCCTATGCTGAAGAGGACATGCCCTTGAAACGGTTGTTTCAACAAGACAATGACCCAAAACACACTAGTAAACGGGCAAAGCCTTGGTTCCAAACCAACAAAATTAATGTTATGGAGTGGCCAGCCCAATCTCCAGACCTTAATCCAATTGAGAACTTGTGGGGTGATATCAAAAATGCTGTTTCTGAAGCAAAACCAAGAAATGTGAATGAATTGTGGAATGTTGTTAAAGAATCATGGAGTGGAATAACAGCTGAGAGGTGCCACAAGTTGGTTGACTCCATGCCACAGAGATGTCAAGCAGTTTTAAAAAACTGTGGTCATACAACTAAATATTAGTTTAGTGATTCACAGGATTGCTAAATCCCAGAAAAAAAAATGTTTGTACAAAATAGTTTTGAGTTTGTACAGTCAAAGGTAGACACTGCTATTTTTTTGAACACACCCCTTTCAACTAATTGCCCAATTGCACAGCCTTAAGAGCGTGCATATCATGAATGCTGGGTCTCATTTGTTTTCTGACAATCTACTGAACCTACTGGTAACTTGTTTGCCACGTAGCAATAAAAAATATACTAAAAACCTTGATTATTCTGGTTAGTCACATTGTACTGCTATTATTTTGAACAATACTGTAGGTTACACCAGGATCTTCACTTTATACTTAACACATTTTGTGTGTCTCCCTCATCTAACACACCTTATTCAACTCATGAGCTCATTAGTAGAGAGTTTTATCAAAATATGTTTGTCAGGAGCTTTATTTTATTTTATTTTTTTATAATTTTGTCATATAAAGTTGTAAATGTTATTTAGTCGTTTCCAAATTATTCTAAATAACCCTTGCATGATAAAGTATAGCATGAGCTACTGGCTTCTGTTGAATAACTCAAACATTTTAGTGTAGTTTAGAGCAGTGGTTTTCAACCCTGTCCTGGAGGACCATCAGCCCTGTGTCTCCCTCATTTATCACACATGATTCAACTCATCAGATCATTAGTAGAGACTGCAGGAACTAAAGGCTTCAACATACTCCGCAAGCACAGAGAAAAAGTTCTTGCTCCCAGGGCTACGAGAACAGAATGACGCCATTTTGTTCTTCAGCCCTGGTTTGGGAGTTCTCGCAGGTGTCTGAGAACTATCGTGTGATTGGTCAGACATTTAAAGTGGGCGTGGTTAATGCGGAGAAACGCAGATGATCGGCACCTGCTTTTCTCGTGAAGTATGAATGTACTGCCAGAATGAACTTTGTTCTTGTTCTTGCCACCTCGAGAAAACTAACACATTTCTTTGTTCTTGCAGAGAATGCTCCAAGCTTAAATTGGGTGTGTCTGATAAGGGAGACATACAAAATGTGCAGGGCTGGTGGTCCTCCAGGACAGGTTTGAAAACCACTGGTTTAGAGGATTACATGTAGTGTTTGTATTATGGGGTTTACTATAAGATGAACAAACAAACAGAAACTATGCTAGCCCATACATATACCCGTTGTGGCCCATAAGAGGCCTACATAAACCCTATCTGGGTCCTTTCATTAACCTATATGGGCAGACCCATGTAGGCCCCAAAGCGGTGTTGCCTGGTTTACCTTATCGGCCTGGTATGAGCCCATCAAGAGACCCTTCATCATCCATCTGGGCTAACCCATGTGGGGCCTCCATGGAAACTTAGGGATAACATTAGCTGGGTCCCAGTTGGGTAGCCCAGGTGGGCCCCAGATATCAGCCCATGTGCAACCCCTTTAGGCCCCACATGGGTGTGTTGGCTTGGATATTTGTCCAAATATGCTCGCTGTTTGGCAAGATGAACAACGCACTGACCTGATAAGAGAACATGAACCGCCCGCTATGTTCTCTCGTGATAAGAGAACATGAACCACATGCTTGCAATGCGATAGAGGTGTAATTCTAGATCGGGTAAAAGCGAAGGGGTTTGAGGTTTCGTATCTCGACCGCGCATCTGAAGCACAGAGCAACGCGCTGGGGTGCCGTGACCATCCGCACTGTCACTCGGCAGCTAAACCTATATTTGTCCAAATATGCACGCACTGTTTCACTAAGAGCCCGAACACATGCGGTTTAGTGCATGTCTATGACCACACATAAAACGAAAACGGCTCTTGATTCTTGTTGATATTTCATCAAAAATATTCTTCATTAGCCTACAGATTAATTATTTTGCACTCCTGACATAAATGAGATAGTCAACGCTTGCAGGTTCGCCGTGCGATTCCTCAGGTTAATTTTACTTTACCGAGCCTATATAGCGATGGCTTCCACAGACGGCGCCGGTTACCGCTCGCTCGGCGCCATTACGTTATACTCTATTCAGCACAACGCCTAGCTTTCCTCCTTGACTTTTTCGCACGCTGCTTTCAAAACTTACCTAACATACAATAGTGATGGAAGACGAGCCTGACAGAAGTGACTCATGCATATTAACTACATTATCTTGTATGCGTTCTACAGTGCAGGGATTGGACTGAATGAGCTTTATGTCATGAATATATATGGAGAATCGCTCGGAGCGGTCGACGTCAGCATGTCCCCGGCAGCCCATACTCGGGCCGAAAGCAAACACTGACGTCAGCATTCGTGACGGTGCTCCGACTCAGCTTTTCAAACCGGAAGACAGAAATCGCTCTGAAAAATGCAAAAATAACTTTTTTTCCCATATGAATAACATTAATGAGTACCCTTAGTGTTTTCAACGATGTGCAGACTATACACACTGACTCAGGTCCCCTGTTAGATAGTAAATCACGACGCCTGTGTGTTTCTCTCCTCAACCCCCCACTCACATTTTACATTTCAATAAGGGAAGACTTGAAAAACCAGTTTGTGAACCACAGGCCAATAGAGCTCAAACTACCAATGTGGCAGAACCCTTCTCAAATAAACTAGAGAAGATGCTGGGATTTGACCTGCCAAATTAAACTAAATTACAGTTTTTAGTTTCACAGTTTCAAAATCCTTCACACAGTTCTCCAAACCAACTTTCTGCTTCACAGCAGTTATTTCACATTCAAAATCCACAAAAACTAACAAAACACTTAATTCATGTCTCAAATCAAGTTCCAATGATCCACAGTTTAGCTTGCACAGACTGAAGTTGTGATCGCTGTGTGAAGAGTTTTGAAAAAGTGACTTTATTATTGAGAAATGTTTAGAGGCTATGGAGGTCCCCTGTTGGATAGGTACACGCTTATTTGAAGTTATATTATGAATAAGGACCTTAAAAGAAAATGTTGTATGTCATTTTTGTTTCTTCAAAATGTCTAGAAACACAGGTCCCCTCTTGGTAATATAGACGTTTATGTGTGTGTGTGTGTGTGTGTGTGTGTGTGTGTGTGTGTGTGTGTGTGTGTGTGTGTGTGTGTGTGTGTGTGTGTGTGTGTGTATGTGTGTGTGTGTGTGTGTGTGTGTGTGTGTGTGTGTGTGTGTGTGTGTGTGTGAGCCTGTTTATGTGGTTTATGAGGACACAAATGTGTATAACTACATGGGTATTACACTGGTATTACACTATAAATGTGGTTTATGAGGACATATCAAATGTCCTCATAACTCAAATGGCCTTAAAAACATACTAAATGATGTTTTTTTGAGAAAGTAAAAATGCAGAATGTTTCCTGTGATGGGTAGGTTTAGGGGCAGTGTGTGTGTGTGTGTGTGTGTGTGTGTGTGTGTGTGTGTGTGTGTGTGTGTGTGTGTGTGTGTGTGTGTGTGTGTGTGTGTGTGTGTGTGTGTGCTTGTTTTTGTGACATATCAGGACAAAAATGTGTATAATAACATGTGTATGACACAGGTATTACAGAAAATGGTGACATATGAGGACATTACCCCATGTCCCCATGTGTGTGTGATGGGTAGGTTTAGGGGCAGGGGCAGTGTAGTGGGATAAGATGTACAGTTTGTACAGTATGAAATCCATTACGCCTATGGAAAGTCCCCATAAAACATGGAAACACGACATGTGTGTGTGTGTGTGTGTGTGTGTGGTTGTGTGTGTGTGTGTGTGTTCACACAGTCCTGTTATCTGCACATCTGCCTTCTGAATGCGCGTTTACTACTCTGTTTTACTTTTAATGTTAATCTTTGCAGTAATTTAAGCCCCCTTGTTATCATAAACGACTGTCATTTAATAAAATAAACATAACTTTTTTATATTAAAAAGTTACTTTAAAAGTTATTTTATTTCAACAAGTTGCCAAGGCAACAATTCTCATTTTCTTTTAAGTTAGAGAACTAAAATAGCTAAAACTGAACAAAGACTGACAATAATGTAAAATGTGTTCCTAGAATGCAATGTAAGTCGCTTTGGATAAAAGCGTCTGCCAAATGATTAAATGTAAACTACTCTAAAATTCTACTAACAAGACCCTTTAATGACAACATGAAAGAAGTTTGTTCGATATCTTTGCAAATGTATTACCGATAAAAAAAGAAACAATCACAGACATGAATATTCCCAGCCTTTGCCAAGCCACTCCACACTGAGCTCAGGTGCTCCTGCTTCCTCTGATCATCCTTGAGATGTTTCTACAGCTTGACTGGAGTCCACCTTTGGTCAATCAGTGGATTAGACATGATTTGGAAAGGCACACACCTGTCTATATAAGGTCCCACAGTTAACAGTGCATGTCAGAGCACAAACCAAGACATGAAGGGATTGTCTGTAGACTCAGAGACAGGATTGTATGGAGGCTCAGATCTGGGGAAGGTTAAGGAACATTTCTGCAGCTGAAGGTCCGAATGAGCACAGTGGCCTCCATTATCCTCCGCAGCTCTCCACCAATCAGGCCCGTGAGGAAGAGACGCAAGCCATTTCTCAGGAAAAGCACATGACAGCCCACCTGGAGTTTACCAAGAGCCTCCTGAAGGACTCTGACCATGAGAAACACAATCCTCTGGTCTGAAGAAACACAGATTGAACTCTTTTGCCTGAATGGAGGAAACCAAGCACCGCTCATCACCAGGCCAATCCCATCTCTACAGTAAAGCATGGTGGTGGCAGCATAATGATGTGGGGGTGTTTTTCAGCGGCAGGAACTGGGAGGCTAGTCAGGATCGAGGGAAAGATCAATTCTTGATGAAAACCAGTCCGCGCTCATAATCTTATGCCTGATCGTTATATAAGAAGACATGCACAATAAACTACGATAGCAACACTCTTTCGGAATAACCCTCAGGATTCCCTCTGATGATCCCACAGGACAGGGTTGAGAACCGCTAAACTAAACCACTGCCTGTTCGTGTCTGATGTTAAACGGTCCAGCCTTTTCTTTCTAAACATGACATTTAGCACTGCCTTCATCATCTTCCAGACTCTACACATTAAAGAGCATCTACTGCAACCAAAGGTCTGATTTCACAGGCTTTAGTCATGGCTACACCTCGACAGAGTTTTAATCGCAGTATTTGATTTCCTTTACTGGCATTATTGAAATACAGACACAGGTGCTGAGCAGATTATTTCAGGTTAATCATAGAATCACAATTAACATAAGACATTTAAATCAATATCCAGGAGACATGTCATTTCATCATTTTATTCTTATGTTCAGACAGTTTGCTGTAGTGATTTCACATGCGTTTACAAACATTCTGTTATATTCTTTTATTCTTTTTTAATCTAATTTAATAACTTGTTTAAATCTCCTCGTAGAGTGTAGAAGTTTCCAGTTCTGATCTGTAAACAGTTATTCACACAGATGCTTGGCTCCTGTCGCTCGAATGCTTTATAAACATTTCTAATGTTAATGTGCTGATGATGAGGAGGAAATATATACGTTTCATTAAGATCAAGATCACATTTATTCATAGTTCACCTTAAAACCTACTGATCATTTGAAGGCAATTCAATCCAGTTCAGGATCATTAAGGCACTGAGATATGAAAAATATATTACATTTTATACAGTAGGGCAAAAAAGTATTTAGTCAGCTAATAATTGTGCGAGTTCTCCCACTTAAAAAGATGAGAGAGGCCTGTAATTTTCATCAACTATGAAAGACAGAATGTGAATATAAAAATACATAAAATCACATTGTCTGATTTTTAAAGAATTTATATGCAAATTATGGTGTATTAAAATAAGTATTTGGTCACCTACAAAAAAAGCAAGATTTCTCGCTCTCACAGACCTGTAACTTCTTCTTTAAGAGGCTCCTCTGTCCTCCATCCGTTACCTGTATTAATGGCTCCTGCTTGAACTGGTTATCAGTATGAGAGACACCTGTCCACAACCTCAAAGAGTCAGACTCCAAACTCCACTATAGACAAGACCAAAGAGCTGTCAAAGGACACCAGAAACAAAACTGTAGACCTGCAACAGGCTGGGAAGACTGAATCTGCAGTAGGTAAGCAGCTTGGTGTGAAGAAATAAACTCTGGCCGCAATTATTAGAAAATGGAAGACATACAAGAGCACTGATAATCTCCCTTGATCTGGGGCTCCATGCAAGATCTCACCCCGGCGGGTCAAAATGATCACAAGAACGGTGAGCAAAATTCCCAGAACCACACAGGGGGACCTAGTGAATGACCTGCAGAGAGCTGGGACCAAAGTAACAAAGGCTACCATCAGTAACACACTACGCCGCCAGGGACTCAAACCCTGCAGTGCCAGACGTGTCCCCCTGCTTAAGCCAGTACATGTCCGGATCCATCTGAAGTTTACTAGAGAGCATTTGGATGATCCAGAAGAGGATTGGGAGGATGTCATATGGTCAGATGAAACCAAAATATAACTTTTTGGTAAAAACTCAAATAGCTACTGTCAAGCATGGGGGGGGGGGAATCATGCTTTGGAGTTGTTTTTCTGCTAAGGGACAAGGACGACTGATCCGTGTAAAGGTAAGAATGAATGGGGCATGTATCGTGAGATTTTGATCAGCAAGGGCGTTGAAGATGAAACATGGCTGGGTCTTTCAGCCTGACAATGATCCCAAACACACCGCCCGGGCAACGAAGGAGTGGCTTCGTAAGAAGCATTTCAAGGTCCTGGAGTGGCCTAGACAGTCTCCAGATCTCAACCCCATAGAAAATCTTTGGAGGGAGTTGATAATCTGTGTTGCCCAGCGAAGCCCCAAAACATCACTGCTCTAGAGGAGATCTGAGGCAGGAATGGGCCAAACTACCAGCAACAGTGTGGAAAAACCTTATGGAGACTTACAGAAAACATTTGACCTCTGTCATTGCCAACAAAGGGTATATAATAAAGTATTGAGATGAACTTTTGTTATTGACCAAATACTTATTTTCCACCATCATTTGCAAATAAATTCTTTAAGAATCAGTACTCTATCATAAGTGTACCTATGATGATAATTACAGGCCTATCTTATCTTTTTTAAGTGGGAGAACTTCCACAATTGGTGGCTGACTAAATACTTTTTTTCCCCACTGTATACTATCAATTCACTCATGTTCAGGCTTTAATTTATGCGGTAAAACTTTACTATAAGAACTCATTAAGATCAGTGTTACCACATTACCAGATTATACCTTATTGTAAACAGTTATTAATGAATGTATTACCAAAATGAGCAGCTAATAATAATAATGAGATGATCTCAATAATAAGGCTTTGAGGGTAAAATGTCAACACATCTGGTCCTAAAAACAGGGCTCATATTCTGAATATGCAGCCATACTGCTGTCAGCAACTATCCGTCTAAAGGTGAGACACATTAATGTCCAGATGAGGCGCAGCTGGCTGAGACTGAAGAGTGTTTCGCTCGTGGGGTAAGGCCCTTTCACACTGGAAGCGATTTTGACATGCGAATAATTTTCGCAATGGTTATATTTGTGATCAGCTGT
The DNA here is from genome assembly GCF_024679245.1 of Pseudorasbora parva. Classification (NCBI taxonomy): domain Eukaryota; kingdom Metazoa; phylum Chordata; class Actinopteri; order Cypriniformes; family Gobionidae; genus Pseudorasbora; species Pseudorasbora parva. The sequence continues at coordinate 709,470 of NC_090184.1, forward strand.
GTGTGTGTGATGAGTGCTTCCACACCGGATGCGAACGCAATGTGCTGCGGCGAAAAAACCACCGCTTTATTTTTTTCGCTTCAATGTCGATTTTTTTTTAAACTCTAGATATAGAGTATATATTTTTTACTTTTTTACTCTCTAATATAAATTGTTGTTTTTTTTTCCTTTTAAACCTTGTGTCCGTGATTATGGAAAGTGAGCTTGTGTCCATCAGTACGTCTGTGGCACTGAAATGTTCACATTATGACTCGACTGGAAACATCTGCTGCGGCTCGATTGGTTCCTGAAGTGTGTGTTAGTCTCGTCAGATGCTCTGCCGTCTCAGGATGAGCTCCTCAAGTTGTCCCACAGACTTTAGAAAGTAAGTGCAGAAGCGGTCATGATGAAGCTTTAGCTCCTGTAGAGATTAGCATCCTCCCCTTCAGACTCTGTTCTTTAAGACTGGCTGCACCCAAAACCTTCCTCTCGGTCTTTTAAATAAAATGAAAAGCTCGTCTTCACTGAATGAGGAAGTGTCCGTGTTTTCTCAGCTGTCTCTGTGAATGTTTTGTAATGTTGGAGCTCTGAAACGTAGCAAATTCATGTCGCAGCTGATGTGAACGGTTTTGACGAGAAATACCGCTTTGCTTTTCCGTTCCGCGTCCGGTGTGAAAGGGCCTTTAGGCGAGGCTCGTGCGTCTCATCTCTGCGTGTGGAGGCTGGCGGGCCGGTAAACTGGAACCCCGGGGTCGTGGAGCGAGGGAAGGCCTTTAATGGCGTCCGCCGCCTTCTCTGCAATCATGATGGTGGGGGCGTTGAGGTTTCCGCTGAGCATGCTGGGCATGATGGAGGCATCCACCACCCGCAGCCCCTCCAGCCCATGCACACGCAGGTCCGGCCCCACCACCGCCAGCCCGTCCGCCGCGCCGCCCATCTTACAGGTGCAGGATGGATGGTAAGCGCTGTCGGCCTTCTGCCGGATAAAGGCATCGATCTCCGCGTCGGATTGGACCCTGGGGCCCGGCAGAACCTCAGGGCCGCGGAACGGGTCGAAGGCTGGCTGAGCGAAGATCTCCCGCGTGAGCTTCACACTCTCTCTGAACTCCCACACATCAGAGTCTGCGGACGGAGAACAGTTTGGGGATTTAATTCATTACATTAGGGAACCACTAGAGGATGAAGAAGGATGAGATTCCCTAATGTGGGAATCAGGGATGCCACAATTCTCAACATTACACTGCAAAAAACACTCTTCTTACTCAGTCATTTTATCTTGTTTCCAGTCTAAATATTTAACAGTTCTTAAATCAAGATGCATTTACTACTCTTGTTTCTTGTTTTCGTCCCAAACACAATTAAGATACATTTTTCTCACCCCATTGGCAGATCATTTTGCCTGTTTTAAGCAAAAACTCATTTAGATATTTTTCCCCAGAAAACAAGCAAAAATATTTCATGTAATTTTACTCATCTAGCAAATCCATCTTGATTTAAGAATTTTTTGATATTTGGACTGGAAACAAGAAAATATTTTTTTGCAGTGTGTACATCATCTGAAAGCTGAATAAATGAGCTTTCACTGATGTTTGGTTTGTTCGGATGGGACAATATTTGGCCGAACTACTTTAAAGTTGTCCTTAGCTAGAGACGCCACAATTCTCCATATAATATTAAACCATTCGGTACGGCGTTCACGGTTCAATACGCACTTGTGAATTGTGTTTTTTTGGGGTTTTGCATTTAAGTAATAATTTCTATTTCTCTCTGTATGAAATATGTGAGTCTACGCGCTGATATGAGCAAATCTCCACTCATATGCACTAAAGTTATGCGGCGTGTAGCCGCGCTTGAAAGGCTGGAGTCAGAGAGTTATACTCACAGCACTACAGTTATTCTCAATCACTAAAGATCATTATTTGCTGCGCTTTAAAGCCGTGCCAGTTAAACGTTTCATTAACATGCACTAAAGCCTGTCACACACACATTATTACTGGACTGAGTGTGTTACTGCGCTATTACTGTCACACACACACACACACGGTTAACATATATAAACACACTCGGTTATGTCTAGAGTGAAAGTAAAGTCGTGTGTGTGTGTGTGTGTGTATGAGATGCGAACAGGTCTTAAAGTGACAGCAGCCTATAGTGAACACCTGTCCTTAAAGGGACAGTAGCCTATAGTGAACACCTCTCCTTAAAGTGACAGTAGCCTATAGTGAACACCTGTCCTTAAAGTGACAGCAGCCTATAGTGAACACCTGTCCTTAAAGTGACAGTAGCCTATAGTGAACACCTGTCCTTAAAGTGACAGCAGCCTATAGTGAACACCTGTCCTTAAAGGGACAGTAGCCTATAGTGAACAACTGTCCTTAAAGTGACAGCAGCCTATAGTGAACACCTGTCCTTAAAGGGACAGTAGCCTATAGTGAACACCTGTCCTTAAAGGGACAGTAGCCTATAGTGAACAACTGTCCTTAAAGTGACAGCAGCCTATAGTGAACACCTGTCCTTAAAGGGACAGTAGCCTATAGTGAACACCTGTCCTTAAAGGGACAGCAGCCTATAGTGAACACCTGTCCTTAAAGGGACAGCAGCCTATAGTGAACACCTGTCCTTAAAGGGACAGTAGCCTATAGTGAACACCTGTCCTTAAAGGGACAGCAGCCTATAGTGAACACCTGTCCTTAAAGGGACAGTAGCCTATAGTGAACACCTGTCCTTAAAGTGACAGCAGCCTATAGTGAACACCTGTCCTTAAAGGGACAGTAGCCTATAGTGAACACCTGTCCTTAAAGTGACAGTAGCCTATAGTGAACACCTGTCCTTAAAGGGACAGCAGCCTATAGTGAACACCTGTCCTTAAAGTGACAGTAGCCTATAGTGAACATCTGTCCTTAAAGGGACAGTAGCCTATAGTGAACATCTGTCCTTAAAGTGACAGTAGCCTATAGTGAACACCTGTCCTTAAAGGGACAGTAGCCTATAGTGAACACCTGTCCTTAAAGGGACAGTAGCCTATAGTGAACACCTGTCCTTAAAGTGACAGCAGCCTATAGTGAACACCTGTCCTTAAAGGGACAGTAGCCTATAGTGAACATCTGTCCTTAAAGTGACAGTAGCCTATAGTGAACACCTGTCCTTAAATTGACAGTAGCCTATAGTGAACACCTGTCCTTAAAGGGACAGCTCACCTCTAAAATGATGTTAATAAAACAACAAAAGACAACGAGAAAATCACTCACTGCTCTGGAATAAAAAAACTTTAATACAGAAGCTTTTAATCAATGTGGATTTTATATTGAAGACTACGTAGTTTTTTAATTTATATTTATTTATTCACTTTCATATTTAAATGCTGCTGTACATCTCTGAGCTGCCGCTGTAGATCTTTATATATATATATATATATATTTATTTTATATTATACAACACACTGCTTTAAGTCTTTTAAGTAAGAAAGAAAGAGTTTTGCAATTAAAACATTTTCTCCTTCAGCTCTTTCTGTTCCTGTCGCTAAACCGAGGTGTGTGTTGAACCGAACCGTAAACCGAGGTGTGTGTTGAACCGAACCGTAAACCGAGGTGTGTGTTGAACCGAACCGTAAACCGAGGTGTGTGTTTAACCGAACCGTAAACCGAGGTGTGTGTTGAACCGAACCGTAAACCGAGGTGTGTGTTGAACCGAGGTGTGTGTTGAACCGAGGTGTGTGTTGAACCGAGGTGTGTGTTGAACCGAGGTGCGTGTTGAACCGAGGTGTGTGTTGAACCGAGGTGCGTGTTGAACCGAGGTGTGTGTTGAACCGAGGTGTGTGTTGAACCGAGGTGCGTGTTGAACCGAGGACTAACTGTAATGCTGCATCCCTACAGATTACTTTAAACAATACAGAATGGTGCAGCATATATCAGCCTCTGTCCAAGTCGCGTGAATGCAGGGCTCTGGGGAAAACCCTAAAAAGGGGTCTTAAAGGAAGACAGGTGTGCTAGCGCGCCACCGAAGCAGTGCCTGGAGAACTGAATCACGTAGCCGAGTCTGGTTGCTCTAATCCACTGTATTGTTGCATCCCTAGTGGGAATGGCTGAGAAAACCCACCTGTGGAGAGGTAGTTGGGCTGGATAATCGGGTGGGCGTTCGGGTCTTTACTCCTCAGTTTGATCCATCCGACACTCGTGCTCCTCATGGGTCCAACATGAACCTGCACACATTCACACACTCATCAAGCAAGTCAAATGTGAACATTAGGTTTGACGCACTACCCTAGAGATACGGTCAGGGAACGCATCTTAAGCTTCAGCACTGCTCAGATTAAGGCAGAACTTAAACTGCTCAGACCTGGAAAGCCTCCATCTTGGATTTCACGCGGCCGTGGTCGATGACCTGAGAGGGCAGGAAGTGGAACTGAATGTCAGGATGAGGAACGCCGGGCCGGCTGCGGATGAAGCCGCCGCTCTCCAGATGAGCCGTAGCGCCGTAACCTGCAGCCAAACAAAAGTTTAACACGTTATAATGTAAAACTAAAGACTTTTTCCGTAAGTTGAATACGGAAGGCGGTCCGCCGGAAGCTAGATATTTTACTTTATAAAGTTTTAAATATGGATATTTTTCTTACACAAACCCATCGATTCTAGCCTGCCGTGGTCATCCTCAGCTCTAGTCAGAATATGAGTCCGATGCTCATTGGGCTGTGATTATGGGGTGTGTTTCAACCCAACCTGGAAAGACCTCGATTGGACAGACCAACAACCAATCAGAGCAGCGGAGCGATGCATTGTCAAATGTCAACATAGTTCAGCTGCACTGTGTTGCCAAGTCCACGTTTTTTCCCTGCGGGTTGTTTTCTATGTCCGCGGGTCGAAGCGACTCTTAAGTGATATATAGACCCATGAGTGCGAATTTTAGCAGCAAACTTGCCAAAATAACACATTTTACCCCACAAACGGCATTTTTTCCCCCGGAAAACCCCTCGAGAAGCTATTGTTTAGGACTAGTAGTTGGCCGGTTATGTTGTAAAAACTTGGCAACCCTAAATTTTGTGGGCGGGGCTAAGTTTGGCTGGCATCCAGGCTACATCGATTCGCTTCAGAAGGCCTTTATTAACCCCTGGAGCCGGGTGGAGCACTTTAATGATGGATGGACGTTTTATGATGGATAGATGCACTTTAATGATGGATAGATGTACTTTTATGATGGATAGATGCACTTTTATGATGGATAGATGCACTTTAATGATGGATAGATGCACTTTTATGATGGATAGATGCACTTTAATGATGGATAGATGTACTTTTATGATGATAGATGCACTTTTATGATGGATAGATGCACTTTAATGATGGATAGATGCACTTTTATGATGGATAGATGCACTTTAATGATGGATAGATGTACTTTTATGATGATAGATGCACTTTTATGATGGATAGATGCACTTTAATGATGGATAGATGTACTTTTATGATGATAGATGCACTTTTATGATGGATAGATGCACTTTAATGATGGATAGATGTACTTTAATGATGGATAGATGCACTTTAATGATGGATAGATGCACTTTTATGATGGATAGATGCACTTTAATGATGGATAGATGCACTTTTATGATGGATAGATGCACTTTAATGATGGATAGATGCACTTTTATGATGGATAGATGTACTTTAATGATGGATAGATGCACTTTTATGATGGATAGATGCACTTTTATGATGGATAGATGCACTTTAATGATGGATAGATGCACTTTAATGATGGATAGATGTACTTTTATGATGATAGATGCACTTTTATGATGGATAGATGCACTTTAATGATGGATAGATGCACTTTAATGATGGATAGATGCACTTTTATGATGATAGATGCACTTTTATGATGGATGGATTTGTCAGGTGCTTTATTGCACCTGACCAATAAAGAATAGCACTTAACTATCTATTAATTTTTGTTTGTTTGTCCAAAAAAAACAAAAACAAAAACAAACAAGAAAGGTGAGAGCAATAGAAGCAACGAAACAAACAAGGCCAACAACCTGTAAGAGCTGTAAGAAGTCTCAGTTAATTAGCACAGTACACCATTTTTTTAAGTCCTTTGGATAAAAGCGTCTGCTAAATGATTAAATGTAAATGGATAGATGCACTTTTATGGGCTTCAAATTTTGGGCTACCTTTTACTGCCATTATAAAGCTCGCAAGAGCCAGGACCAGTGTAATTATATATTTAATTCCTGAGTAATATTAATTAACTACATTTAGGTTGAGGGTTATTCGCATGTGTAATTATGCATCATTTAATGTTATTAAGTAATTCTAAGTACATGAAACAAGATGACTGTGAGACCTGAGATTGTGTTCTGGTAATAAGAAGGATGTGTTGAGCTGACCTGTGAACATGAGCAGCCACTCCAGGCCGATCTTCAGCATGTGGAAGGGCTTCTGCGCTCTGTAGAGAGAGATGGGTTGAGTACAGCGATGCTGCACATACAGCTCCAGATGGTCCTGCAGGTTACGGCCCACACCTGGACACATCAACATCATAAACTCACCTGGAGAACTTAACTGGACACATCAACACCATAAACTTACCAGGAGAACTTAACTGGACTCCTCTCCCTAATGTCGCTCCACACCCGTAAGACCTCCGTTCATCTTCACACACAGTTTAAGATATTTTATATTTAGTCCGAGAGCGTATGCAAGTGTATGCACACTATACTGTCCATGTCCAGAAAGGGAATAAAAACATCATCAAAGTAGTCCATATGAGACATCAGTGGGTTAATTAGAGTCTCTTGAAGCATCCAAAATACATTTGGGTCCAAAAACTAACCCTTTAAGCATTTTCCCATAATACAGTATTGGTTTTGTAATATCGGATTGACGGATAAATGGCGCCATCTTGTGGACGTTATTAGAATCGCGTACAAGTCGCCATTAAAGGACTGAGGGGAGATAACCTGCATTCCTTCATTAATAAACTTTATCTAACATAACAGCCAGTACTGCACAAATCAGATGTTATGAGATTCTATAGTGTTAGTTTAAACTTGAATTCTTGAAAACAGCCGTGAATGAGAGCATGTTGGAAATAAAAGCGCTGAATTTCTTTCTCTCTGTTTATGCTCATCTGGTGAAGTCGCGTTCACTCACCGGCTGTTGCTCACCGTATGTGACTTTAAACAAGACACACTCGTTTAAAACTCCTGAAATTATATTACCGTCTGCTATATAACATTTATATAATAAACATCGAAATAATTACAGCTCTGTGGACATTAATTATTAGGCCTGTCTCCGCAAGACATGCATCAGTACTTCATAATCTAGACCAACACAAATATTATTAATCATTCTGATATTGCCAGATGCGAAGCTTTAAAAGAAAACTAATGCTTGTATTATTTATACTTATGTATGTATACCTATATTTATGGTGAGTTGATAGAATCACCATTCACTTATTTATGTTCTCCATTTGAAAACATCAGACTTTATACATTTATTTTGCCTGTTAATGTTATAAATAAAAATATGCAACAGCATTAATGTTGAAAAGACTTTACACTGTATTTAAAAATTGCACTCTTTTATAATATGAATTGATGTAAAAGTGTGTTTTGTTCCGTAAGGGAGTTAAATTGCAAAAATTAGTGTTTAAAGGTTCAGTTGTTCAGTGCTGTTGCTATAATTGTAAAAAATAAAATAAAAAAATAAATAAACAAATAAATAAATAAACAAATAAACAAATAAATAAATAAATAAATAAATAAATAAATAAATAAATAAATAAATAAACAAACAAATAAACAAATAAATAAACAAATAAACAAATAAACAAATAAATAAATAAATAAATACATAAATAAATAAATAAATAAATAAATAAATAAATAAATAAATAAATAAATATCGGTTCTATACACTCCCCTAAAGGATTATTAGGAACACCTGTTCAATTTCTCATTAATGCAGTTATCTAATCAGCCAATCACATGGCAGTTCTTCAGCGCATTTAGGGGTGTGGTCCTGGTCAAGACAATCTCCTGAACTCCAGACTGAATGTCAGAATGGGAAAGAAAGGTGATTTAAGCCGTTTTGAGCGTGGCATGGTTGCTGGTGCCTAGACGGGCCGGTCTGAGTATTTCACAATCTGCTCAGTTACTGGGATTTACACACACAACCATTTCTAGGGTTTACAAAGAATGGTGTGAAAAGGGAAGAGCATCCAGTCTGCAGCAGTCCTGTGGGAGAAAATGCCTTGTTGATGCTCGAGGTCAGAGGAGAATGGGCCGACTGATTCAAGCTGATAGAAGAGCAACTTTGACTGAAATAACCACTCGTTACAACCGAGGTATGCAGCAAAGCATTTTTGAAGCCACAACACACACAACCTTGAGGCGGATGGGCTACACCAGCAGAAGACCCCACCGGGCACCACTCATCTCCACTACAAATAGGAAAAAGAGGCGACAATTTGCACAAGCTCACCAAAATTGGACAGTTGAAGACTGGAGAAATGTTGCCTGGGCTGATGAGTCTCGATTTCTGTTGAGACATTCAGATGGTAGAGTCAGAATTTGGCGTAAACAGAATGAGAACATGGATCCATCATGCCTTGTTCCCACTGTGCAGGCTGGTGGTGGTGGTGTAATGGTGTGGGGGATGTTTTCTTGGCACACTTTAGGGCCCTTAGTGCCAATTGGGCATCGTTTAAATGCCACGGCCTACCTGAGCATTGTTTCTGACCATGTCCATCCCTTTATGACCACCATGTCCCCATCCTCTGATGGCTACTTCCAGCAGGATAATGCACCATGTCACAAAGCTCCAATCATTTCAGATTGGTTTCTTGAACATGACAATGAGTTGACTGAACTAAAATGGCCGCCACAGTCCCCAGATCTCAACCCAATAGAGCATCTTTGGGATGTGGTGGAACGGGAGCTTCGTGCCCTGGATGTGCATCCCACAAATCTCCATCAACTGCAAGATGCTCTCCTATCAATATGGGCCAACATTTCTAAAGAATGCTTTCAGCAGCTTGTTGATCAACGCCACGGAGAATTAAGGCAGTTCTGGAGGAGAAAGGGTCAAACACAGTATTAGTGTGTGCTCCTAATAATCCTTTAGGGGAGTGTAGATCGGTTTTTGGCACATAAACATGCAAATAATCGGTATTGATAAAAACAAAAACAAAAAAACAATATCAGTCGATCACTAGACAGAACTTCTGCTCAAGAAGGAGGAAGAAGGTCACCTGGCAGATGTTGTGTCACTGGGATGTCGAGTTTGCGAAGCTCATCTGCGTCTCCCACTCCAGACAGCAGGAGGAGCTGTGGAGAATTAATGGCTCCACCACTGAGTATGACCTCCTTATCAGCAAACACCTGAAGCACACACACATCCACAAATCCCTCAATAACATCAGAAGAGATGAGCAAGTGTGAGAAAGTGACGAGTGGAGATAAGCCACAGGAACAGGAAGAGACGTCAGAGCTTATCAGCCATTGCTTAGGCACATTATCAGAGCTGAGAGGAAGACGCGCATCTGACATTATGTAGGTCGATCACACAGATTACACAACATTCTGCTGAAGGTCTGATGATTCTGAGTCATGGCTCCTGAATCATGACAGTCTTTACCGAGTGTCTGTAATTAATCCAAATACATTTCATACAAACGTCGCTCCTCGTTATTTTAAACGGAAGAAGGCGAGATGTGGCGGCGACGTCTCATTCTTTCCAGTGAAGCTGTTGAACTGATTCACAAACTGCACTGAGCGATTCATTAACGAATCGGACAGACTCTCAACTCACTGATTCAATGATCCAGTCAAAACGAAGATATTGAACGGCGATACCCCAGTTTCCAATGTTTTATCTGTAATTATTGTAAATAGGTCATCTAAATTAGATCGTGACTGTCGGTTAATTAAATCTGTGGTAACATTATATATACATTTATACTACAGGGGTGTTGAATGCTTGAATCTGTTTGGCTGACGAACGCTCTGAGGTGTGTCATTATTACCAGCAGACGTTGACCGCATTACAGTTCCAGATCACATTATGTAATATTGGTGTTCAGTTAAGGAGCTAAATTATAAAATACATTCTCTGTTTGTTTATTCTGTTTGTATTCATACTATTATGAACAACCCAGTTTCTAAATTCCTAAATTCTCCTCCTTCCTTTTAATTTTAACCATATATCACTAATGTTCTTACCCAGCAAGCAATAGCCGTCATTTCACCGTCTAGATTAACTATAGACCTGATATAGTCCGGCTATGAGTAGACCACTTTTAGCCAAAATAATCTTGAATATGGTTACATGTAATTTTTGTCCAAATAACTTGTGAGATGTATGATATTCCATCATGTAAGCAAAGTTAACAGTGATAAGGTGCTTGGTTTCATTTCTTTAACATGATATATTCATGGCTATGCCTAGCCACGGTTTAGCTCCTATACAGACCGGCTATTCGTAGCCCACTTTTAGTCAAAAGACTAAACTGATTAATTGTAGCTTTTGGCAATGGAGCACATGATATGGTTAATATTACATCATGTTCGCAATGTCAATAATATCTGCAAGATGTGTCATTTCATGCCATGGTGGTCTATCAATAGCCACGATTTAGCTCTGAATTGGACGAGCTGCTTTTAGCCCACCTATTTGTAAACATTTGAATTAGTTTTAGCTTTGCTGTCCCGCATTACATTCACTTAAAATGTAAGACATTCAAAGAAAATCGTAAGCTAGATATATTTGAAAAAAAAAAAAAAAAAAAAAAAAATTACAACTCTCAACCGCTAGGTGGCAACTGTATCCTGTGCTACTGGCAACGGCAGATATCGCGGAAAACATTTCTGTCGGTTGGAGTGAATTTTTTTTTACACAAGAGGAGGAGGAGAACGGAGAACAACAACGGGCAACAGTAAACGTAAGGACATGATTTGGCCTTGTAAGTATCTGTGTTTTCGTTGTGACATATGCTCATTATATACATTATTTGTTTTCGTGTATGAACGGTGAGATTAATTAGCTAGGTAACATCGTAGAATAAAGCCATGTGGTTAGCATGCTACATCTACACCTTCGAGGGGATAAACATGAAACATGTGCAACCTATTATAATTTGTCATGAAAGCTATAAATATTCTTTTACTCTTTGGATCATTATATGAAAATATGAGTCTTTGAATTGGCAAGGCAAATTTGAATTGCACATTTCACCAAGCCAATAGTTATAACTTATACTTATATACTTATAAGTTACTGCTTTATGTAAAACATAAAAGCAACATTGGGGAATTTAAAAAGTCAAATATAAGAAGACATTGTTCTATAAAAAAAAAAAAAATATGATAACAGAAGAGTAAAAGTTACAGTGCAGTGTAAGAAATGTATCGTTATTTCTTCCCAGTTAATAAAAGGCAGAGGCAAACAGTAAACCTTGATTTAAAATAAATGAAGAGTTGCCACAGGACTGCAGGTTTTGTTTGAGTTTGTTCAAGATATGTTATGTATAAAAACTGAATTCTGCTTCTCCATGTTTAGTTTTGACTCGGGGGACACAAAGCAGACCTGACCCAGATGACCGGAGAGGATGGTTCATAATGCGGCAGAAGATCAGAAATTCACTTTGGCCTTAAACCATTCAATGCTTTCCCAATCATCTACCTCATTGTTCTAATGCAACATAATGGCTAAAACATCTTTTAATCCCAAACATTTTAATTCTGTCATTTACTCTCCTGTTTTCTTTTCGTCTGTTGAACACAAAAGAAGATATTTTGAAGAATCTGGGTAATCAAAAGCTTTATGGGCCCCATTGACTTGCATTGTACTTATTTTCCTACAGTGAAAGTCAGTGGCTACCATCAAATGTCTGGTTACCAACATTCTTCAAAATATATATGTGTGTGTGTTCAACAGAAGAAAGAAACCGATACAGGTATGGAACAACTTGAGGGTGAGTCAATCAACTTTATTTATATCGCGCTTTTACAATGCCGATTGTGTCAAAGCAGGATAATATTGCAACAAAATTAGATTTGGCTGTACAGCCGTTCTGGAGATAACAGTGATGTTATCAGCTTATTTTAATTTATCATATAGCAACAATGTTGGCAGATCTGTATTATAGTTTATAGATTTAATTAAAACCTAATTCATAAATGTTATTTGTATAATAAGTTGAATAACTTTGATCATAATGTTAGTGTCCCCAACTGAGCAAGCCAAGCCAAAGGCGATCAAAGGAACCGAAACTCCATCAGGGCATGATGGAGAAAAATAAACCTTAGAGAAACCAGACTCAGTTCTCCTCTGGCCTATTAACACACAGCGGAGGATTATTATTCTGGACACCGCACAGCTCAGAAATCATATTAGATCGGAATAATAAAAATTTCAGGGTATCACGGAAGAGACGGATTTATTTAGGATGGGGCGTCAATTACACAAGAGTATGAATACATGAAAGATCGGAATTATTGCGCCTGAGACGGGTTTTTTGAGCATGACGATGACTATCTCTTTAAACATGTCACATACATGTATCTTAACCCTTTATTGCCAAGCTTTAGTGCGCATCTAAGCAAAAAGAGAATGACTTCACCACAATTATTTTAAATAAAGTAAACAATTATAATGTCGACAATGCTTTTCTTGTGCAATGTTTTGTTTCTTATTTGGCAGATGCCATGATGACAGACTTCCCAGCGGCAACAGAGTTTGAGTTATATTTATTTTTATATTTTTTATATTATGTTGTTAGTATTCCATATTTCTTATCCTAGTTTTATATTTAATTTTATTTTTAACATTTTATTTGGTCATTTTTATGTTTTGATCTTTTTGTATGATCTTAAGTTGTCTATGTTGTTAATATTCTCTTTCTAAATAAAACCTTTCTATTTAATGTGTTTGGATGGATTGTTATTTTTTAGAACCTGTTATATTTGAGTGAAAGAATCCTTTAGCCATTTTGTTGTCTATTAAATGTATAGATTAGTCATTTGTTAGCCGTCTATTTGATGACTAGTCTATCCTTGGGCTATGATAGACGTCTATTAGATTTTCACTGACAGCCCAAATTTAGCCTTGATTTAGCCTAGACGTCTGGGCTGTGTTTAGACGGTTATTAGACGTCTTTTAGACGGAAAATTGCTTGCTGGGTAGGTATTTAAGACATAACATTATGTAAAGAAATTTCTTTCCAATCAATCAATCAATCAACTTTATTTATACAGCGCTTTTACAATCACGATTGTGTCAGAGCAGCTTCAGTGTTAAACAGGACAATACTGCAGCAGAATTAGATTTGGCTGTACAGTCGTTCTGGAGTAAACAGTGATGTTATCAGCTTATTTTAATTTATCATACAGAGACAATGCTGGCAGATCAGTATTATAGTTTATAGAATTAAATAAAACCTAATTCATACATTTTATTTGTATAATTAGTTGAATAACTTTAAATATATTTTTAGTGTCCCCAACTGAGCAAGCCAAGCCAAAGGCGACCAAAGGAACCGAAACTCCATCAGGGCATGATGGAGAAAAATAAACCTTAGAGAAACCAGACTCAGTCGGGGTTCCAGTTCTCCTCTGGCCTTCCAAATTAACCTTAACATGACGGAGTTGACAAATGTCCAACTGAGGACAAAAATACAGTATATGTAAACAGAAACATAACAGCATTAGAAGAATTCCCTATATGCAAAAAAAAAACCCACAATAAATCACATTAGACAGACTTTTTGAGAACAAGTCAAACATCAGACATAAAACAACATAGAAAACATTTGGCGCATCATAAAGAGGAAGATGCGATAAAGAAGACCTAAGACAGTTGAGCACTAGAAGCCTGAATTAGACAAGAATGGACAACATTCCTATTCCTAAACTTGAGCAGCTCGTCTCCTCAGTCCCCAGACGTTTGCAGACTGATATAAAAAGAAGAGGGGATGACACACCGGGGGAAACATGGCCACGGCACAACTTTACTGAGATGTGTTGATGCCGTGACATTTAAAATCAACTTATTTTTCCCTTAACATTATACATTTTCTCAGTTTAAACGTTTGATATGTCATCTATGTTGTTTTCTGTTTAAAACAAGATTATTTTTCTCACCCCATTGGCAGATTATTTATCTTATTTTAATCAAAAACTCTCTTCATTTTGAGTATTTTTTCCCAAAACAAGACAAAACGTTTGCTTGTCTAGTAAATGTTACTTGCTTTAAGAATTTTAAGATATTTTCACTAGAAACGAGACATGAGAAGAGCGTTTTTGCAGTGAGGGCTTTTGTGTTTGGGTCTTGTTTTTGTCTCTTATCTCCAGAATCAGTGACATATTAACGCTCCTCTCTAGAGTTATTTTATGGAGTATGGTCACTGAATGTGCTTTCTGTTTTACTGACGAATCAAACACTGATGAGCACATGACACATGTTTAATGTCAGTCCGTTGTTTTGTCTCTTCTGATGTTCATGTCTTTTTGCTGCTGTAACTAGTGAAGAGGAAGAGATGATAAACACACACGCACACACACATTTACTGGCTCAATCTGAAAGCTGAGACTTTGTTTCATATCAGAAGTATCAAAGCACAAAGATTATTTCTATTTATTGGATGGGAGGCTATGCCACAAAGTTTTGTCCATTTACGTTTACATTTATGCCTTTGGCAGAAGCTTTCAATCAAAGCGACTTACATTGACTTTTAAGAAACACATTTAATAAAAACTTTCCGTGGGAATCAAACCCATGACCTTGGCATTGCTAGCGCCACGCTCTACTGGTTGAGCTACAGGAAAGCATTTATCCCTTCACATTTATCACTTCGCATTTATCACTACACGTTTATCAACTGAAAACAGCATAGACTAAAAGATTGATTCTTATGATTTAAATCGAGACAGGTTCATAAAATGAGGGTAAAAAAATGAGATTAAAATAGTGAAATTAATATTTTTGTACCAAGCCCTACTAAGCAACACACAGTGATTTTCTGATCATAGTTTTTTTTCAGGTACATTTCGTTTTTGGGTGAACTAACCCTTTAAGATGGTTTATGACACTATTTTCTAAATCAGTTCTGTATTGTAAAAAGCATTATATAATGAAGGTGACTTAACTGAAGCCAGTCTAGAACAAAGTATGTCCCAAATTTGGGTGCAGTGTGAAAACCTCATTTGACACGAATGTCTTTACCTTTTTGGTGTGTCCATTCTGCTGGTACTCCACCCCTCGAGCGCGCGTCCCATCAAACAGGATGCGGGTCACCATGCAGCGCACTTCTGTCCTCAGGTTGGGTCTGGACAGCACAGGCCTCAGGTACGCACTCGCTGTGCTCCATCGCTTACCTGTGGGAGAAGGGGATCTGGGAGGTCATTCACTACCCTCAATCTATTCATCATTAACAGTATAACAATAAAAACAATTATGAACCATTGCAAAAAGGTGAAAAGGGTCGTAAGTGACCCGAGGAATGTAATAGTGCGATTTTTTTTTTCTGTGCAACAACTCAATCTCTGTAAGTGTAATTCACCTCTACTCTTCAAGGTGGCGATGTCTGATACACAACGATGACGTTACCGCAGGCGTAAAACTAAAGAATACATGAGTATCATCAGCTAAACTTGAAATGGCTCTGTGATTTACTGCAGAGGAAGAGCTGAATGCGATCAGATATTACTGTCACTGATGGTGGATCTGGTGAAGAAGCTGTCAGCGATCATAAAATTGATTCTGAAGATGTTGAACTGATAATTTTGGCTGAGATTATGAATATGAGCCAGATGAAAACCAGATGTGTGTCTCTGGGGGTTAATAAAGGCCTTCTGAAGTGAATCGTTGCATTTGTGTAAGAAAAATATCCATATTTAAAACTTTGTGAAGTAAATTTTCGTCCAATCGCCGTCCGAATTCAGTTTATGGGAAAAGTGTTGAAAGTGCCTCTGCAGATCAAAGGCTTACGCTCCAGTTACGCTCGTCAGACGTCGCGTACGCATCTTCAGCTCAGAGAAGCGCTTTCAACACTTTTCCACACACGGCGATCGGCCGGAACTTTAATTAAAAAAGTTTTAAATATGGATATTTTTCTTACACAAACACAACGATTCACTTCAGAAGGCCTTTATTAACCCCCAGAGCCGTGTGGAGCAGTTATATGACGGACAGATGCATTTTAATGGACTTCAAAAACAGAGCAGCAATCCCTGCCGTTATAAAGCTTAGATTAGCAGGACTTTTAATATAACTCAACTTTTATTCATTGTTTCTTTGTGTTATGATTGTTTGTTTGCAATGTTGTAGTATGTTTGGGTACGTTTTGAATTATTTGTATGTTTGTTTCATGGTTTATTCATTTGGTGTGTTTGTTTTTGTATAAAGGTCTTACGGTTTGATTCCCCGATGCATGATGGCGATGTTTATGGTGTCCAACAAGGATCGCAATAATGTTTTGGAATCACCAGTCCCAGATTCAATCCATTATTAAGCCACGGAGCTACAGGGCTGCCCCCTCATAGTCAACTAGAAGAGGCTTGGTTGACCACAATTTAATTAGTCAGTTAGTCGAAGAATAAAATCTCCACAGGAAGTGGTAAAATCACGAAGGATACGATGGACAGATCGTTCTTGTTATTATTAGACACATATCTGTGTTTGTGTGGAGAGTGCTCTTACTGTCATACACACACTGGCGCAGTCACTTACATTTAACTTAAGATACTCTGTTATTTTTGGTCATGCTTATAAGAGTTATGCAAACTGTAAAGGTCTAATGTTATTTATGTACACTTACATTAGCAACAAAATTTTGAACTTTTGTAAAATAATGAAAACAAACAGGATGTGCTTTCTGTCAGCTCAATCTCAGTGAACGTGAGCACATAGCAAAAATGAACCGAACCTCAGTGTGTACTTGCCTCACATACACCTATAGAAAGCTTTAAATGAATGAATTAATGTGGGAAACAAAAATTCTGAGAGTAAGCCGTATGAAACATGCATAGAGGCACGTCCACTGTGGAGATGAGAGTCAGCATCGTCAACCTAATCTCTCAAAACACAGAAACATTATCAATAAACTATTAAAATGTTTAAACAGCCTCCTTCTGTTTTTTCACACCACACTCATAAATCATTACTGGTGCCGACGCGCTGTGGCGAGCGTTATGCATGCGTTTGATTAGGATATGTGTTAAATATGGGCAATTAAAGGCTAATTATTATGATTTATGACTTTTTAATATAAACGCTCGATTAGTTGACTAATCACGTATAGACCATTTCAACGGCTATTTGTAGATGTAAGGAAGTGACGTGTGTGGTCCTTGGACGTTTCCGGTTAGTTAGCGCGCACATTCTAAACATCAGCGAGAGGATCAGCATAGACGGTGATATTACGATAGTTTACTCATTCATGCGATTTAAAATGTCAACATTAAAATTAGGACCATGTTGTTCGGTGGTCGGATGCTCTCTCAGGCCCGGGACAAACTTGCTGTCGGAAATCAAAGCGTTTAGATTTCCGAAAAACAAAATACAACGCGACGCCTGGATTGCAGCAGTGAAGCGAGAAGGCTGGCTACCAACTAGCAACTCTAGGATATGTAGCACACATTTTATCTCTGGTAAGTGAACATGTTTGTCACTGGATTATTTATTTCAATTCGTTAACTAGTTAATGTATGATAATGAATCATAATGTATACTGAGGAACAGCATATGATGATGAATCATAATTTGAGCTAGCTAGCATTGTGGCTCCGTCATTGTTTTCATATGTAACGTTAGATAGCGAGCGTTTTGATACTTTTGTAGTGAAAATGCTGTGGGATGTAATTAGGAAAGTAGCCGTACATTAGTTGTTTAGCTATCTATTCAGCTGCAATGTGTAACCCTCCCATTACACTGTTTTATAGTGTAACGTTAGCTAACTGCATTATTTCACAAAAGATAACGATACACTGCAAAAAAACAAAAATGCTTTTCTTACATAGTATTTTTGCCCTGTCTCTTGTCCCAAAAAAATATATATATATATTTTTTTTTTTTACTAGACTATCAAAAGTCTTGTTTTGGTGGAAAATAACTAAAAAATGAAGTGGGGTTTTGCTTAAAATTAGAACAATACTCTGATAATGGGGGAAAGCAAAATAATCTTAAATGAAATAGAAAAAAATATTATTTTGCTTTCCCCATTGGCAGCTTATTTTAAATGAAAACTTGTGTAATTTCCACCGAAACAAGACAAAAGCGTTTGCTTGTCTAGTGAAAGCTTCTTGTCTTCTAATTTTTACACGTTTGGACCAAAAACAGGACACAATGCTAAATAAATGAAGCATTTTTTGCAGTGTACATATTTACATCACTTTAACTTGTTTAATGTAAATTCCAACATGCACTAAACAACAACAGGTTATTATTTTTAACATTGTGCATTATCATAGTGAAATTAAATAGTAATTAAAGAAATATTAAAGTAATACTGTGTGTACAACACCGTTTTAAATTCATAAACATTATAAAATGTTAATTGTTCATGATACCTAAAACATTTACTAATTTAAGAACCTTTTTTTAAATGTTGTGGGTAGTATGCAGTGGTAATGCTGATAGCTAGCTAGTTTATTTATAGATATTTAAATATACACTCAACTGTTTGCATGAAGTTGCTAGAATGCCAGTTAAGCTTTTATTATATGTTCATCATTAACCAAAGATTCTCTTGGCCATTGTCATCATCTTTCTTTAACCAGTGATGTGTGAAATCTATAGCCTATCCCAATCATGTTTTCCTATGTTTGTTTTTAGGAAAGCCATCAGATGACCCTCTAAGTCCAGACTACATTCCATCAAAGCTTCCTCACAGACCTGACACCTCCAGAAAAATGGCCCGATATCAGAGATCTCTGAAACGAGTATCAGAGGTCTCTGAGATGAGCATTAGAGTTGAGCATACTGAGGAAGTAGCAGAGGACATGGACATAGATGTAACAGAAGTTAAGTCTTACAATGACATGTGTGTTGGAACAGATCTCACAATGAGGGATATTGAAGATATGCAGAAACTGAACACATCTTACAAAGAGCAAGTAAGAAGCCTAGAGTCAAAGGTACAAACACTCAGCTGTGAGAGGAAACAACTTAAATCTGATGTGGATTTAAAGGATGATCATATCATTCACTTCTACACTGGCCTTCGCTCATCCAAAGTGTTCTTCGCACTTCTGACATACCTCACCACTGCTTGGAGTCCGAGAACACAGAGTCCTCCAACAGCTCTCCAGTTTTACCTAGTCTTAATGAAACTGAGACTTGGTCTCACACATAAAGATCTTGCCTTCAGGTTTCATTGCAGTTGTGCAACAATCTCTGCAATATTTCATGACTGGTTGAACGTAATGACACAGCGTTTCAGCTCTCTAATTCATTGGCCTTCTAGGGAAGAGATTAAAAAGAATCTTCCTGCCCTTTTCAGTGCCCCCCCATTTAATTCAGTGAGGTGCATCATAGACTGCAGTGAGATCTTTATTGACCGACCAACATCACTCAGTGCAAGAACAATGACCTACTCCAACTATAAGTCCCACAACACCATCAAATTCCTGGTTGGCATCAGTCCTACAGGGGCGATCACATTCCTTTCCAAGTCTTGGGGTGGGAGAGCCAGTGACAAAACAATCACCAAATCCTCTGGTTTGATTGATCTTTTGGAGGAGGGAGACATTGTCATGGCTGACAGGGGGTTCAGTTTCCCTGAGTATTTTGCTGCGAAAGGAGTCCAGCTACTCATACCAGCTTCAACTCGTGGGAAGACACAGCTTTCAGGACAGGAAGTGTCTGTGTCCCGTCACATGTCAAGGTTGAGGATTCATGTGGAAAGAGCTATTGGTCGTATTAAAAAATACTGCATTTTGCGACAAACACTCCCCATAAACTTGGTAAAGCGAAGATCCAAAGACACAGTGGCAACTGTTGATAAAATTTTACTTGTTTGTTCTGCATTATCTAATTTGGATAAGTCATTAATTCAGTAGAAAAATATATTAGACACTGTCAAGTGATTGTAAACCTTTTATTTTGTTGTTGATTGAATGACTGTACAGTATTAACATTAGTGGCAGATTTAACAAATGAAATTGTTCTATTGCATTGTAAATATCTGTTGTATATAGATTGTTCTTGGATTTGTTTAATCTATTTTATTTCTAACTATCTACAATTATTTAACACAAACATTTGCCGTCCTGCAATTGATTGAATATATTTCAAAACAAAATTAAATTAATTTTTAACATTACTAAGAAGGTTGTGTATGATTTCCTATTTATGTGGATTATGGTGAACACACTGAGCAAAACCATTCCTCACCAGGGTGCCTTTTTAAGCCTACACATTTCAGATGAAACACCTTGTGACAGACAGAGCACTGTGTGACAGATGTTTTAGAACTACTTTTACACAAACAGGAAGTGTCTGCCATCAGAAATTGATTCCTCAGTTTATGCGTGCAAATTTCTGTGAGAATGTGCTGCCTGTAGAAGAGATCCAGTTTGGGTCTGATCTGATCCCAGTACTCTTCAGAGAACTTAACTTTCTGAATGTGGCAGTCCTCTGTTGTCCAAATGACAAAGTAAGATGTGTTGATGTCACACACTGCCATTTGCCCCTGAACTTGTGCATAATATGCATGGTTCTTTTTAAGCTCAAAGTTTTTTCCCAGACAGAAATCTTTGTTCTTGATAGCATTATTAATGGACATATTTGCATACTTTAAGGGGCATTTTATTTCAAGTGTAGCAGGTGGGCAGCACTTGCAATGGACTATTCCATCTGGGCTGGCTCCTAAATGAGGAAACTTTGGATTTACTACCAACCCTATTTCATCCACTGTCAAGCTGTCATGACAAGTCATCTGGTTTGAAGTAAAGGCTTCTCTAGCTAGTTTTTCATTGTTCTTACCCCAAGTTAAGGCTGGTGTGTTTCTGCTGGATGTGTATCCCATGATTTTAGATGTTATGCTAGCTTGACTTGTCTTGCTTTTTAACACTTCATTAAAGTGGCTTGCAGTGATTCGGCCCTGTCTCTGCTCAAACCACTGTTCACAAGACGACTGACCCAATGTACTCTCTTGGAGGTGCTTACAATTCAGTTCACTAAAGTAAGCAGGGATGGTTTGCATGATTTTATCAAGCTCATTTTGTAGGTCATCATGTGACAACAAACTGCTTCTCATCAAACAGATGTGTAAGGGGCTTTGGCAAGTTTGTCACATCTACAGTGCTGTCAGCACAAGGTGTGTCACTCTGAACCGCTACTTGTAACTCATTGGAAACTGCCTCAGCTGTAGTCAGAAAGTCAACCCTGTCTGCGCTCTCCTGCTCTCCTTCAGATGCAGTGTCTGTGTCACTACCAAACGTTTTAGTGGTAAACAGTGCACAGTCTGGGATCTCATTCTGAAATGCGAATCACATTTAAGTCATAGTTAAATTTATTTATTTATTTATTCACGAATACAGAACATTTCCAAAAAAAAAACTACAAGTTAATACATATACCTAAGAGTGAATACATATGCTGATTACTGACTAGTTGCATATGTTATAATGCATGAAATAATGTAAGCCAAATGCAATACAGATATGTACAATGTCATGTTGTAATCACATACATTGATACATACAGCTCTGGAAAAAATTAAGAGGCCACTTAACATTGATTTCTCAATGTTAAGTGGTCTCTTAATTTTTTTCGAGAGCTGTACATGGAAGCATTTATGGATCTAGTCACTATATACCCATGTATGGATATATCCATGAAAAACCATATAGGAACATGTCATGTGTTTTGCATATATTGTCATTTATTAGGTTTCTGCAAATGTTTTACTTACTTTCAAGGACCTAAAAAGCATACTGGGTGAGACTGGTGTGACTACAGTGGATGAGATGGGCTCCCTACTCTGAACTGCTCTTTGTCTGACAGGCTTCGAAAAGTCAATGTCTGCCACTGGTTTTGGATCTATCTAAAACAAAGTGGGATTATACACTAACTAATCTGCAAGTGTCGTCTTTTATCTAAAAGCAGCAACACATCCCTTATGAAAATTAACTATGGTTTATTGACCTGGTAAAAGTCCAGTAACCATGTTGTGTTTTTATTTTATTTATTTTTTTTACAACAAATACCATGGCTAAACTAAGGTTGGTGTAGCAAAACCATGGTTACTTTTTGGTTATCATGGTATAACTACAATTATTGTCATGGTTAATTTTAGTAGGGGATGTGATGAATTAGAATTTAATATGAATTAGAATAAAAAAAAGACACCAGCCAGAATTAAATTGTATTCACCTTCTTGTTTATTCGTGACCACATGCAGGGCTCAGATGTCACAGATGGAGCATTCAAACCCTCTCTCACACATTGTTCCACAGCAACAAGAATCGCAGCAACATGGCTACACACTTCACCTAACCTAACCACAAACATTTTGAAACGTATACAATAATTTCGTATGCACTAGTTAATAATGAAACAACAATTCGTTTACTAGAATTCGGTTAGCAATGTGATTTATTATTTACATAGACATAACGTTACCTACT
Source organism: Pseudorasbora parva (assembly GCF_024679245.1). Classification (NCBI taxonomy): domain Eukaryota; kingdom Metazoa; phylum Chordata; class Actinopteri; order Cypriniformes; family Gobionidae; genus Pseudorasbora; species Pseudorasbora parva. The sequence continues at coordinate 732,082 of NC_090184.1, forward strand.
TACCCTGCCATGCAAGTGCAATGCCCACTAATAACCTCCCCGGTCACCTTAGCAACAAACCATGCAGAGTACGTTTTTGACACAGTCTGACTTGCTCCAACTTCACCAAACACAAGATAAACATCGTCTACGTTGTAGGAACAAATGTTACCAACTTTTCCGCTAAGGAAGTAGTTGTAAGCATCGAGACTACGATATGCCTTTACCGCTTCTCTCGTGTATACGCACTCGGTCTCAACCAGATAATGGTACACGTCTGGATAAGTTAGTTCAGGTAAAGATTTTACGTTTTGAATGAAAAGTTGTCGCCTCAACGTCTGACTTAAAGGGTCCGGTAGTTCCACGTTATCGTTTATTTTTAGTTTCTGTAAATATCTTATCTGTTCTGTTTTAGCTAGACTTAAAAAGTATGCGCTAGTCATTTTGTTTTGACTGCTCTGTGGCGCCACCGGAAATGCTTCAGGACCAGACATGCGCAGTAGCGTTCCAACGCGTTTGTTATTGTTTACGTCCTTGAAATGGTCTATATGCACAACTACTAGTCAAATCTTTAGTTGAGGGCAGAAATCAAACAACAGAAGCACACAAGAACTCGAGCTGCTGCGTTTTGGACCAGCTGGAGTTTGTTTACTAAGCGAGCAGGGCAACCACCCAGTAGAGCATTACAATAATCTATCTATCTATCTATCTATCTATCTATCTATCTATCTATCTATCTATCTATCTATCATGGACCAGCTGGAGTTTGTTTACTAAGCGAGCAGGGCAACCACCCAGTAGAGCATTACAATAATCTATCTATCTATCTATCTATCTATCTATCTATCTATCTATCTATCTATCTATCTATCTATCTATCTATCTATCTATCTATCTATCTATCTATCTATCTATCTATCTATCTATCTATCTATCTATCTATCTATCTATCTATCATGGACCAGCTGGAGTTTGTTTATTAAGCGAGCAGGGCAACCACCCAGTAGAGCATTACAATAATCTATCTATCTATCTATCTATCTATCTATCTATCTATCTATCTATCTATCTATCTATCTATCTATCTATCTATCTATCTATCTATCTATCTATCTATCTATCTATCTATCTATCTATCTATCTATCTATCTATCTATCTATCTATCTATCTATCTATCTATCTATCTATCTATCTATCATGGACCAGCTGGAGTTTGTTTATTAAGCGAGCAGGGCAACCACCCAGTAGAGCATGAAGACTTGACAGAGCTCTTGACTGTTTTGTATGTTTATAAAAGTTATTTATAAAAAAATCATACAGTGAAGCAGAGTTTTATTGTCACGGTTCATGAGTTCACTGACTCACCCTCGTGTGTATGATTAGGTGGGTGTGGTTTGGTTAAATACCGATAATTATCAGCGGCAGATGTGGCTGATTTATGCGCCTATTTATTGTTTGTTTTTGCGTTTCCTGTTTGTCCGATCGGTTCAGGTGCTATGGGGTTCAGTGGCTTCTCTCTCGCTGTCTTCCAGGACAGGTCCTTTCTGGCATTTCATTTGGATTACCTTTTCCTTGGATTTTGAGAGTCCTGCCTGTATGATGCCCACTGCAGTCCCTGCCTCACTGAGCCGTCCTGTCTGCTATATTTCATGTCCTGCTGGACTATTTTGTGATCAGTAAACATATGTGTTAAATAAACTGACAGTACCTGAAAATGTTTATTTAATTTGTCTCTTTGTTCTGTTGTTTGTGATTAGCTTTGCTCCTATTTTATCAAGATGAATAAAAGTTATTTATTTATTATAAATAACTCTTATAAAGATACAAAACAGTCAAGAGCTCTGTCAAGTCTTCATGCTCTGCTTTAATTTGGTGCCTTCTAGACTGAGAAAAGACAGAAAATGTATTTTTGTCTCATGGGGATGAAAGATTGCAATTCCCAGAATGCTTCGCTGCCCTGTGAGGCCACGCCCAAAACCACCGCTACTGGATTACAGTGACTGAGTTGGAGAGGACACTACAATTAAAAACTGAACGTGTGTGTTCAATATAATGAGTGAGTCGCCGCGCGAGTCTCACAGCACTGAGCACTAACTGCAGGAGTGAGATTAATGAGCTGATGAGCTCTCGTGATGAGAGCTGAGGTCGACTACTCTCGCGGCATACATTCACAACGCGAGTTCAGTCTGGAGCGCTTCAGTTCATGCCTTTGCAAGCTTAGCTTTCATAAAATTAATTAGAGAAGTTAAAAGACTTCCATTGCTCAGCATAGCTCCGTTTAAATGAGTGCCTGAGCTGAGCTGAGCTGTGAGTGTGATCTCCATCCCTCATGAGCAAGGCAAGGCAAGGCAAGTTTATTTATATAGCACATTTCATACACAATGGCAATTCAAAGTGCTTTACAAAGAAAGGAATTAAAATAGGGCTAAAAAATGCATAAGAAAAAGAATACAATGTAAAGAGAATTAAAAATAATAAAATGATGATAACCAAAGAAAAGAACAGGTAAACTAAAACAGTTATAAAAAATTATTTAAAAAATGATGCATAGATAAGATAAGATAAGATAGGGTGCAATCAGTCGGACGTACAGTGGCACAGTGCTCATTCAGTAAATGCTCAGCTAAACAGATGTGTTTTGAGTCTGGATTTGAATGTGGCTACTGTTGGAGCACATCTGATCTGTTCAGGAAGCCGGTTCCAACTGCGGCTGGCATAATAGCTAAAGGCAGACTCTCCTTGCTTTGAGTGAACTCTTGGTATTTCTAACTGACTTGATCCTGCTGATCTGAGTGATCTGTTGGGTTTGTATTTAATCAGCATATCTGCGATGTATTGAGGTCCTAGGTCATTGAGTGATTTATAAACAAGTAATAGTACTTTAAAGTCGATCCTAAATGTAACTGGAAGCCAGTGTAAAGACCTGAGGACTAGTGTGATATGGTCATATTTTCTGGTTCTGCTCAGAATCCTGGCAGCAGCGTTCTGTATGAGCTGCAGCTGTCTAATGGTCTTTTTAGGAAGGCCGGTGAGAAGGCCATTACAATAGTCCACCCTACTGGTGATGAAAGCGTGAACCAGTTTCTCTAAGTCTTGCCTGGAGACAAAACATCTAATCCTTGCAATATTTTTCAGATGATAGTATGCTGATTTAGTTATTGCTTTGACATGACTACTGAAACTCAGGTCTGACTCCAAAATCACTCCAAGATTCCTGACTTGATTTTTTGTTATCAGGCCTTGAGCCTCAAGATATGCGTTCACCTCGAGAATTTCATCTTTGTTTCCAAATGTAATGATTTCGGTTTTGTCTTTGTTTAACTGAAGATAGTTTTGGCACATCCAGTCGTTAACTTCATCAATGCATTTGCACAGGGAGTCAATGGGGCTGTAGTCATTAGGTGATAGTGCTAAGTAGAGCTGGGTGTCATCAGCATAGCTGTGGTAAGCAATATTGTTCTTTTTCATTATTTGGCTCAGTGGCAGCATATACAGGTTAAACAGGAGAGGTGCTAGAACTGACCCTTGTGGGACTCCGCATGTAATGGACGTCCACTCAGACTTATGGTCTCCTATACTCACATAATAACCTCTCCCTTCTAAGTATGACCTGAACCATTTGAGGACCATCCCAGAAAGCCCGACCAAGTTTTCCAGCCTGTCAAGAAGTATGTTGTGGTCAACAGTGTCGAATGCAGCACCGAGGTCGAGTAGAACCAGAATTGATGTTTTGCCTGTATCAGTGTTTAAGCGAATATCATTTATAATCTTTATGAGCGCTGTCTCTGTACTGTGATGCGGTCGGAAACCAGATTGAAAATTGTCAAAGAATCCGTTTGAGTTTAAGAATTTGTTTAGTTGATTGAAAACAACTTTTTCGATGATTTTGCCAATGAAGGGGAGATTTGAGATTGGTCTGTAGTTGCTCAGTATGGAGTTATCTAGATTTCTCTTTTTCAGAAGAGGCTTAACTATTGCAGTTTTAAGGGCGGTTGGAAAAGTCCCATAGAGAAGTGAGGAGTTCACCACTTCTAGGAGATCTGCTTCCAAACAGTTAAACACACTTTTGAAAAAATAAGTGGGGAGTGCGTCAAGGGCGCAGGTTGATGTTTTAAGATGCTGTACTGTGTCTTCTAAAATTTTACCGTCAATTGTTTCGAAATCAGACATAGTAATTTTCCGAGGGTTTGGTCTGATCTGACTGACCCCAGAGCAACTAGAGGATGTGCTGATCGCCTTTCTGATATTATTGATTTTTTCTGAGAAGAAGGAAGCAAACTCACTGCATTTACTGTCTGAGAGCATTTCTCTGGGAATGTGACTCGGGGGGTTTGTTAGTCTCTCGACAGTAGCAAAAAGAGTGCGCGTGTTGTTTATGTGTTTGTTTATAATATTTGAGAAGAAGGTCTGTCTAGCTTTGCCTAGTTCAACATTGAAAGCATGAAGGGTGTCTTTATAGATGTTATAATGGACTACAAGTTTTGTCTTCCGCCACATGCGTTCAGATTTTCTGCATTGTCTTTTCATTATTTGAACTGCTGTTGAGTTTCTCCATGGTGCCTTTTGTTTGCCACTCTTTTTCCTGACTTTCAGAGGGGCAATATCATCAATTACACTCTTTACTTTTGAGTTAAAGGAGTCAAGGAGAAAATCAACAGAGCGAGTGTTAAACATGCGGAAATGGCTCCCTCTGCTGGCTGGAGTCTTTAGCCTTTGAGCAAACATTACAAAGATGATGCAAATATCGTCAATTTGCTTCATAGGAGGAATTTTTCCAGAAATAAAATGCATAAATCTCTCGTCTCAGGGGGATATGAGGGAGGAAAGCACAATCATTTGATTATCATCTAAGATAAATAATATGCCAATGGGGTGAACAAAATAATATTGTTTTAAGATTATTTTTCTCACCCCATTGGCAGATTATTTATCTTATTTTAAGCAAAAACTCTCTTTATTTTGAGTTATTTTTCCCCAAAACAAGACAATTACTTTTGCTTGTCTTGTAAATGTTTCTTAATGTAAGAATTTTTAGATATTTAGACTAGAAACAAGACAAAAATACTGAGTAAGAAAAGCATTTTTTTGCAGTGTGGAACGGCGTGAGGATGTGTAAATGACGGCATGTTTTGGCTGAAGTAAGCCAAGGTTTACCTCTGTGGATGGTCATGTCCATCCAGCCCACTCCTTCCTGCTGGAATCCGTTCATGTCCTCAGTGAAGGGGTATCCGGCCTGCTGTGCGGCCGCGATGAAGGCGTGGTGCAGCGGGTGATCCGTCTTCCCTCGGGTCACATGCAGCGGGCCATCGCCTCCGCGGTACCGGTCCGGTCCGAGCTCATGCGTCTGGGCCTTACGGAAGTACGGCAGACAGTGGTCGTAGTCCCAGCCCGAGGCCCCTTCTCTATGCCAGCGATTATAGTCCTCTGCGTGTCCCCGGATATACACCATGGCATTGAGCGAGGACGAGCCGCCCCAGACGCGTCCCCGGGGCCAGTACATCACCCGGTCGTCCATGTGTGTCTGAGGTAACGTGTGGTAATACCAGTTATACTTGTCATCGCAGAGGTTATAAGTCAGGGCGGCGGGCATGTGGATCTTCCAGGACAGACGCGTGCTTCCCAGCTGCTTGTCTTTAGGCCCGGCTTCCAGAAGGAGCACCGAATCGGACGCATTCTCCGACAGGCGGTTGGCAAGGACGCAGCCTGCAGATCCAGCTCCGACGATCACGTAACTGCAGGACGCGGTGCTCGTATTCACGGCTGTACTTTTGAGCCGCTGATGATGGATGTGATGCTGCGGCACTGGATATAAGGCCAACCTGCGCAGGCTGGACGTGAGCCTCACTGACGACGAGAGCCACGGCATACTGACGGACATCACAGCTCTCTGATCCACAGCCTGGAGGAAGCAGAGAACACTGCATTACACACACACATGTAACCAGTACTATTCGAATACCACCCGCTCTAAGCGGGACTCGAACCCGGGTCCGCCCGCATGAGAGTCAGACGCTGTGACAATGAGGCTAAAGGCTACAACCGCCAGCGTCAGTCACTAGAGAGTCTCTCAAGGTCAGAGCAGTGAGGTTTACTTGCACAGTGATAACTAGCTGACCTCTGTTACACACACAACAGTGAAATGTTGAACACACCCATAAAGGCAGCCCAGATATAGCGCCTCCAAATGGGCCAACAATGCAATAGCTATTCTAAGTGTATTGTCATATCGGCCAAATTCACGGATCCATAACTTCAAAATGGTTCAGTAACCAACAATGCCGTGGCTCTTTCAAGTAAATTAAATCAGAAAGTACAGATATTACAAATTATAGTATTGACAAATATCAAATATGCATTTAAGCAACATTATTTTCCATTTCAAAGCAATGATAACATGATTATATATTTTGTATAATCCTCATATTTGATGTTCTGGAGACCTTGCAGGGGTAGGTGTCGTCTATTAAAGGTTTGGGTTCATCTGAAGTCTTCGCACGCTGGATCCAGGCTGGCATTAATCTCTAGTTACCTTGAGATATTTACATTTGTAATAATTGTTTGAATAGTTTTTTATTCAATTGATATATTAATGCGTTCAAAGCATTCAAGTGCAATAATTAAGGAGTTATGTAACGATATTTTATGTACATTTATGTTTTTATAGTTAATTTAACTGATATTTCTGTGTTATTATACCTTTTAACATAGTTTATTATTCTTTTCTGAAAATAGACGTAATAGAATCAGGGCCCTTAAAAGTGTGAATAAGAGAAAAACCACATGGTGCCTAAATTGAACTGATGGCATGTACAATGATTAAATAATACTATAACTATTATAGTTATAGTATTATTTAATCATTGTACATGCCATCAGCTCAATTTAGGCACCATGTGGTTTTTCTCTTATTGAAATGTAGATGTAGTGATGAAGTGTATGTGCTTTTATATTTGTACAGACCATTTTCGCTAATATATTATTTTTTATTCTGAAAATAGACACAATCCCTTAAAAAGCGTTAAAAAGAGTAAAGATAAAGAGAAAAACCGCACAGCCCTTATACTGAGCGTGAATAAGAAGCTGACGAACGCAGACGGGCGCATCGGTGGAACAGATAATAACACTCAGAAGCTGCAAATAAGAAGCGTTGCTTTTCTGAGAAACGAGTATGTGGATTTAGCATGTTTCTGCAACATATTGTGGTATTTTTATGCTTTAGTAAAGTGAAAAACTTACATACAGCACCTTTAATGCCTGAGATTTACCTGTGGTCTCCGTAGGCCTGTTCACTGCAAAACATGCTCTTCTTACTCAGTATTTTTGTCTTGTTTCTAGTCTAAATATCTAAAAATTCTTACATTAAGAAACATTTACTAGACAAGTACAAATTATCGTCTTGTTTTGAGAAAAAATATCTCTAAATGAAGAGAGTTTTTGCTTAAAATAAGATAAATAATCTGCCAATGGGGTGAGAAAAATAATCTTGTTTTCTGTTTGAATTAAGATTATTTTTCTCACCCCATTGGCAGATTATTTATCTTATTTTAAGCAAAAACTCTCTTCATTTTGATTTGATTTTCAACAAAACAAGAACAAATATCTGTCGTTTTACTGATCTAGTAAATGCATCTTGATTTAAAAGATATTTAGACTAGAAACAAGACAGAATACCTGAGTAAGAAGAGCATTTCCTGCAGTGTGTACTGTTCACGTTAGTTAATACATTAACACAGGTTAACTAATAATCATTATTCTACAGTGATCTGATTAATGAGCGAGTGACTGAATCATTTATCCACTCAAATGCAGTGATTTACTCAGGAACTCATTGAGTAATCCACTCAACCGCAACAACGCCTAATGAAAACTATTGCTGATAATGCATAATATAATAATAATGATTATTCATTAGTTAAATATATAAAAATATTAAGTTAATTTAGGAAAGACTAGCAAGCAGACTTTTAGTATTTGAATGAGAACCTCGATGTACGATCTGAAGACATCTCTACTCAACAGTGCAGGCGGTTAATGATTTATCCGATGAGTAAGTGTGTTAACCTACAGAATCATGACCTTCTGTCACAGTTTGACCATTAAATCCTAAAAGATCCTAAAGAGAATAAGACTACCGGATAAACTAGTTACAGTTCACAAACTAACATCCAAATATTGCGTAATGTCCAGAACACTCTGTTTTGAAATATCCCACTGGAAACCAAATGATGATAATAATTATCCAGCTTTTGTTTTGAGTGTTAGACTCTATTATCAAATTACAATGAGGATCTCCAGGATCTGACCATTCCAGAAGCACACATTCCTGCAGGATTGTTTGACCTGATAAAATCCGTCTGATCAATGATTGACCACATGAGTCCAAGCCTTCTCTCTTTGTTTTTCTAAAATGTCTGCTTTTTTGGCGATGGGTCAGAGCACTTTTGCATCGCGCTAAACACTGAGAGAGCCGCGCGCGCGCCCGTGTGAAGTCTCAATAGACGTCGTCCCGTTACTTTTCCCATCAAAACAAAAGAGTTTGAGCTGAGAGTCCAGCGCGACTGTTGTGTAGGCGATATACACACCGTTATAAACATGCAAAAAAAACATGTAATTAGTGTGCAGAGACAGAAAAACAGCTTACCGTGCAGTGCTTTAGTGCTCTCCACACGGTGCGCAAAACAGCTGAGCTGCAGAGGAGTGAAGCCACGCCCACTCACGGTCACTGCTGAGGCTGTGGGCGGAGTCGGAGTTCTGGCCCTCCCGTTATGGGCGGGGCATGTAGCTCCTCCCACTCACGGTCACTGCTGGTGCTGTGGGCGGAGTCGGAGTTATGGCCCTCCTGTTATGGGCGGGGCATGTAGCTCCTCCCACACCAGCATGTGTTTTCGACCATAGGTCAGACAGCTGGTCTGCTCTGCCTCGGGACATTCGATTGTCTAATTTGTTTTACTTACTGTTGTCCAAGTTCTAATAATGTAATATAATACAGAAATTCATCATATAATTCAATTAAAATTATGAGAAGTATTGAGCGATTTCATAGGTGCAATAAGAATGTACTGCAAAAAAAGCTTAAAGCCAATATGTGTTAATATCATAAAATCTGACAAATGTGAATCTAAACAAAACAGGCAAAAGTGCAGTGCACTGTAGAAAAAAAAATTGTTGGTTTTTGTTGGTTTAACCTAAAAAAGTAAGTAACCTGGTTGCCTTAAAATGTTGAGTTTATTGAAATTAAAAATGTGAGTTGACACAATGAAGGAAATTTGTTTAATAAATAGAAACTCAACATATTATTGTATCTGAACCACATAAAAAATGTGATAAATCATGAAAATAGCACTATTTGGCTGCGTCATCAGAAATAAAACACACACAATTATCCAATATGCTTACAAAATCTTTTAATAATATTTTAATAAAGGTTGTCGAATCTCAAAATTTTTTCATTGTATTAACTCAAAATTTTAATTTCAATGAACTCAAAATTTTAGGGCAACCAGGTAACTTTTTTTCTAAATAATTTTTACAGTGTGGGTTATTATAGCCATTAACAGCAGACTGAAGCGTTCAATAAACTCACAATCTAATCAGTCAACAAGCTGTATATTAGTGTCCGGCAGCACACACAAACTCAGAGCAAACTATATTACTACACTGGAAAACATTTTAAAAAACCTGGTTGCCTTATAAGTGAGTTCATTGAAATTAAAAATTGTAGTTAATGCGATGAACATTTTGGAGAATTGAAAACCTTTATTCAATTTTTTTTTTTTTTTTTAAAGAAGCGTTGTGTGTGTTTTATTTCTGATGACGCAGCTAAATTGTGCTGTTTTTATGATTTATCACATTTTTTATGTGGTTCAGATACAATAATATTTCGAGTTTCTATTTATTAAACCAATTTCCTTCATTGTATCAACTCACATTTTTAATTTCAATAAACTCAACATTTTAAGGCAACCAGGTTACTTACTATTTTAAGTTAAACCAACAATATATATATATATATATATATTTTACAGTATAGGACAAATAACCAGTCAGTGGTTTATTGAATAATTAATCAGCTTAATTAACCAGACCTCTCATTCTCCAGTTAAAGGGACAAAACTGTTGTTTTTACTGGAAAAAAAACCTGTCAGCTGTGGTCGCCAGAATAAATCTGTAAACATACAGTAAACATATTAAAAACTTTACATTTAAAAAAGCAACAACAACACATACACAGGCAGATCAGGCATAACATTATGACCGGTGAGGTGAGTAACACTGATGATCTCTTCATCACGGCTGCTGTTAGTGGGTGGGATATATTAGGCAGCAAGTGAACATTTCGTCCTCAGAGTTGATGTGTGTGAAGCAGGAGAAATGGGCAAGCGTAAGGATTTGAGCGAGTTTGGCCAGATTGTGACGGCTAGACGACTGGGTCAGAGCATCTCCAAAACTGCAGCTCTTGTGGGCTGTTCCCGGTCTGCAGTGGTCAGTATCTATCAAAAGTGCTCCAAGGAAGGACCAGTGGAGAACCGGCCACAGGGTCATGGGCGGCCAAGGCTCATTGATGACCGTGGGGAGCGAAGGCTGGCCCGTGGGGTCCGATCAAACAGACGAGCTACTGGAGCTCAAACTGCTCCAGAAGTTAATGCTGGTTCTGATAGAAAGCTGTCAGAATACACAGAGCAGCTCAGTTTGAGGCGTATGGACCAGTCAGGGTGAACTCTGACCCCTGACCCCGCCGAAAGCACCAACAGTGGCACGTGAGCATCAGAACTGGAGCACGGAGCAATGGAAGAAGGTGGCCTGGTCTGAGGAATCACGTGTTCTTCTACATCACGTGGATGGCCGGGTGTGTGTGTGTGTGTGTGTGTGTGGCTTACCTGAGGAACACATGGCCCCAGGATGCACTATGGGAAGAAGGCGAGCCTGTGGGATGTGCTGAACAAAAGTCCAATCCATGGTCCATGAATCCTAATGGCTCTTCCCTCCTCACAACCCTGGATGGCTGCACTGCAAAAAAATGCTTTTTTTGTGCTTTAAAGGAACTGTATGTAAATGTATTTCAGCGAATCATAAAATGGCGCTGATATGTCTCTAGACATTAGTAAATCATGTTCATCTCCAACTCTTCTATCACTGCCAGCAGTAGTCCGGCAGGATATTGTCATTATAAAGTTGCAGCCCTCAACTGATGTTGATGATGTCATGTTGTGTTTTGGCCTAAAGCTCCGCCCTCCACCTTTCGACCAATCATGAAGTCAGTAGCATTTAGGGTTGCCAGATCTGCTCTAGTTCCCACAGCTGCAGATCTACAAACGTTCTGCTGATCCTGCAATCTGGCAACCTCGAGTCAGGGGAGACACCTGCAGTACCAGTTTTGGCCACAATCTTACACACACTTCCTTTAGGAGAGTTTTTGCTCAAAATAAGATAAATAATCTGCCAATGGGGTGAGAAAAATAATCTTGTTTTAAGCCGAGCAAAGTGTGTTGAATGCTTCTGCTCTCTCGCGTCCGTACAAGGAAATTCCACCCTTGTTGACGTCACAAAGGCCCATACTTTTGAGAAACCGGAGTATTTTTGGCACTTAAATACTCAATCAAACATCCAATTTATTTTTTTAAGCTTTGGCCATGTTTAGCATGGGAATCCAGTCTTTAACAGTGTAAATAACTCAGAATAACTGGAATAGCATTACACTCCCCCTTTAAGGACTTTGCCACTGGATGATATTGTGCAATTCAAATCAAACCCCGTCGCAAACCCAGCCGATTGGATTTAAACTGCAGGTGCCTCTGCCATAAGACAGCATCAGAGAAATCCTCAAAAGGTAACCTAACCTACCCATGGGCGTCGGAACCACTGTGCGTGTGTGTGTGTGTGTGTGTGTGTGTGTGTGTGGGACAAGACCCACCCACTTTTAATGACCAATGTGTTGCTCAGTGAGTTCTGCATTGGAATTAATGATAAATGCATTTACAACAACTTTGTGTCATTTAAATACTCTGAAATGAAAATAACATTGGAACAAAACTAATTACACAACATTGAGGGGTTAATTTATTTCAAGAATTTGATCATTATCTATATTTAAGAACAAATGTGTGCAGGGCTGAGGAGTGACTACACTGTAAAAAAATATAAAAATACTACAAAATAAATTAAGGTGACAATTAAAAATATAGTCACTGGTCCAGTGTTGACTAGAGAATATTGAGAACATTTCACTAATAAAACCAAGAGATACATTTAGCTGATTTATTTAAGGAAATGTAAGCAATTTTGAGGCTTAAGCTGAAGAAAAGTAAGGAAAATAAGGTCACCTGTTTATTTTTAGAGAATTAGCTCAACTGTGCAGTTTCATTACGACGCTCCATTGTTAGTTCCCAGCATGCTTTGCATACGGCTGGGAATGGAGATGAATATTGAAATCAAGTGTTATTGAATGTGTTTTTGAGTGAAGGGAAACATCTGATAATGTATAATGTACATGTATGAGTTACATTTGAAAGAATTTCTGTTATGTTGAAGTTTTGACCGTTACCATTGTGCAGAAGAGTAGAGCTTATGGTTAGGTTGTGATGTGAATAACTGCAAGTATCATTAATATAATTATTATAAAGCATATTGCATTGTTCAATGAGCAATAACTTTACTAATGCTAGTGCTTTACCAGGTTAGTTTCTACATGTGCTAGCAGCAAACAGTATATTAGCCTACTCGTATAACATAACAAAAAGTCAAATATAAACTGGTAATATCCATTTACTCTAACTGATCTCCTTTTTTTAAAGTCAACTTAAATTAAAAAAGCACATTCCACTAACAATATTAAATTCATCATTTGCTATAGACTAAATCATTTAGGGAATTGTACTTAAAGGGGGGGTGAAATGCTGTTTCATGCATACTGATCTTTTTACACTGTTAAAGACTTGGAATCCCATACTAAACATAGACAAAGTTTCAAAAGTTAAGGTGGATGTTTGATGGAGTATTTCTTTGTCAAAAATACTACTTCCGGTTAGTCATAAGTTTCGGCAAGTTTTTTGAGATCATGCGTCCCCTTTGACGTTAATGGGGGCGGAATTTCCTTGTATGGGCCTTACGGACAATTCTACCAGAAGAGCGTGAGAGAGAGAGAGAGAGAGAGAGAGAGAGAGAGAGAGAGAGAGAGAGAGGGAGAGAGAGAGAGAGAGAGAGAGAGAGAGAGGGAGAGAGCGAAAGCAACAGCCTACGCCCATCAAAGCGCTGGCTCGTAGGCTGCGCTGCACAGGTGATGTGCACATTACAATGTCATCAAAAAGTGCGTTTTTGGTTGCCAGACCAAGACAGTCCTGCACAGATTCCCCAAAACCCCGCGTTAAGGCAACAGTGGATGGAATTTGCTTTTCCGGATCAGCAACTGAGTTGCGCGAATGTTTATATCTGTTCGCTGCATTTCGGTGCCGACTGTTTCATAAACAAGGCCCAGCTCGACGCCGGATTTTCCCGATCGCCTAATTCTGAAGGATGGAGCAGTCCCAACGATAAAGGTCCCAACGTTAGAACCGCAGGCGGTGAGTGAGACTGCTTCAGATGTCTGTGTTTTTGCCTATGCTCATCAAGTAGCCCAAACATGATCACGTATAGTTAATTGATCAATGGAGCATGCGATGTGTAGTGCGTGTACATTTGTTTAGCTGGCCACTATATGTGTAACTTTATGTTTGTGTATTGTAAAAGCACTCCAAACAACAATACACAAAGAGGGGGGAAATATGTTGAACTAAATAAGCGCGCTTCTTCATTCAAATGCGCTACTATTCCGTGTCTTTCTATGTAAACACTAACTTAGCCTGCGGTGCAAAACCAGTCCGCTTACTGTCTACACAAACCACGCGTAAACACACACACACACACATGTGCACAACTGCACTTCCCACATGTACACCTTTAAAGACAAAAATACGACGATATAATTCAAGTATAAATATGTAAATAACACAAGCCGCTCAGCATATTATATAGTTAGTGTATAACTTGTACCACATAGAGACGTCCTGCTCTAGTCGTTTTTGCTGCTGCTCCTGTTCAACTGCAGCCTCTGGGTCTGATTCCGGATCATAGATGTATGGCTGTATCTGATTAAAAGCCATATTTTTATTTTGAATAAAGATTTTTTCCCGCTGTTAGGGATGACACAGCTTTACGACGCACTCGACTCAACACACAGCGCGCTGCTGCACACGTCATTATTTAGCTCCGCCCACACGACACGCCCCCACCCGCTCGGCTTTTTTCGGAAAGACTCGGAACAGCGCATCTTTCTTATATAATTATAAAAATAATAAAGACTTTTCGGAGATATGCAGGATGCAATGCTACTCTATAGGTACTCAAGATTGACATGACACTGACTGAAACTGAGTGTTTCACCCCCCCTTTAATTTATTGAGGTAGATTCCACAAAAAAGGTAACGACTTCTTAAATATTATGTGTAATATTTTTACCTTTTTTTTTTTTTTTAAGTAGATAGTGTGTAATATTGTTTACAGTGTAGTTACGGGTAATGAAATTGTTATTAAATAAAAAATATATATATATTGCTGAGGTAAAATATGTAATTCAATTAGTTACTAATTATTAAAAGGAAATTGCTTTGCATTGATAAAGTAATATAAACCACATTTATAAAGGGTAACTTATAACAGTACGCGATTACATTTCCAAAGTAACCTTCCTAACACTGAATGTGTGTGAGACTCAACACACTCTTTAGCTGTGTCTCATTTCGATACATTTCGAAGGCTGCGTCCTCCGGAGGACACGTCCTGTGTAGGATGCAGTATATGGAGTGTCCTCAATCAGACTTAAACCAGACGTCCTTCGCAGGACACACAGGCAGGAAGTATCACGTTGCTATGCCAACACGTTCAGCCTCGTTGCGCTCTCACGCCAGTTATATGAATGAAAATTATTTATCACTTGAAAATGACTATGAAATGTTTCTTGTCTTGACAGCAATGTACTGTCCTAAACGTTTAAAAAAGTGCTAAACACTTGTAATCCTGTTTACCACGACTATCTATTTGAGGTAATAGAGCTTAAAAACAAAAACAAGCTTGAACTTCTTACATTTAAACACCGCTTGCAAGTATATGGTGGTGGTGCCGTTTTTTCATATAATATATATTTTTAAAAATGACGGTTGTTAATGGCGACGCAAAGAATTATGGGTTATCTCCAGCCTGAAGGCTACACCTCATGCACACTCCGAATTCCTGTGAAAGAAGGACGCATTTGAAGGACGCATTCGAAGGACGCATTTGAAGGTCGCGTTTGGAGTGTCCTACTCACTTTTTTGAAATGAGACGGCCTTATGACGTATGCACCCTTCAAATGCGACCTCCGGAGGGCGCAGCCTTCTGAAATGAGACACATGCTGCGACCCAATTCGCCTACTTATACTACGTCCTAAAAGTATGTACTCTTTTTGTGAAGAAAAGGTATATACTTTTGAGTGTGTAGCAGAAAAGTATGCAAGCTTCGGGACTACTTCGCCATCTTTAACGGACTCTGTCGCTTAGTTACGAGCATCCTGTCACCATTTATCTGCCCTGTCCATCATCGTCAGATTCGTCACAGTTCAAATCCTCCACATTCAGTTTAATCTCCTGCCGTATCGGAGAGAAATGTAGCCGCTCGTTGATCTGCCATGTGTGTGTCTTTAATGCAGAGACTCTCCTCGTGTGTTTGCAGTTTAAATATAAGGATGCATTAAAAGTTCATGGCCAAACGTGTCATTAAAAAAGTTCACAATGCTGCTGTAGGTGAAATATAATGTGGACAACACTGAATAAATATATTTTTGTCGGGTTAAATATTGATAGTTGGTCACTCAAACCCCTTTATCTAAACTTCTCTACTTAACCGTCTGACTCGCACATCCGTCATGTTTGTAGTTTTTTAACGCATTTTCTCCGCGTTTGTAATTCTAATCGAATCCTCGTCCAACTCGCAATGGGTTGTGGGCAATATCAGCTGTTAGAGGGCCCATCGATCCGCACTTCGAATTCGGACCGGAAATAGTAAACCATCCGGGAATCTTTGGAATACTCTTTTCAACATACTACGATTTGGGACATAGTAATTCAATTTTCGAATACTATTTAGGATGGATAGTATGCGAATTGGGATGCAGGGACAGCCTTTCTGTCTAACTTTAATTCTACTTCCTGTCATTCCAATTCAACTTCCTGTGGGGTGGAGTCAATTCAAGTCAAATTCCAGTTCAGGAATTGAATGGAGGTCAATTCTGAAATTCTGAATTTCAAAATTCAGGGCTATAACAGGACTATTCAAATCTTGGAGGGCCAGTGCACTGCAGAGTTTAGCTCCAACCCTGATCAAACACACCTCAACATGCTAATCAATGTCTTCAGGATTATTAGAAAACAGACGGGTGTGTTTGATCAGGGTTGGAGCTAAACTCTGCAGCACATTGCCCTCCAGGGTAGGATTTGAATAGCCCTGATTTAGAGCAAGTGTCACAGGCCGGAGCGGACCGCCACTAGCGGGAGTCCCGCTCCTCCCCCAGTTTCCACCCCGAGGAGGTCCCAGAAACACGCCAATGACCAGACAGACGAGGACAGGTAAGTTAAAAACAATGTTTATTAATTTAAAAAGAGATTTATAGGAAAGGGGAGAAAGGGATACTAAAAGAGGGGGAACCAGCCCTCTAGGACTGGGGGCCTTGGGATCTGAGTCGCTTCTGACTCTCAACGGATCTTCCCAGCTCTCTCTCTTCTTCGTACAAGCCTAGGCATACAGGTGAGTATACAGGCGGTACACTGGGCTCTTAGCTTTGGGCATACAGGTGAGCATACAGGCGGTACACTGGGCTCTTAGCTCTGGGCATACAGGTGAGTATACAGGCGGTACACTGGGCTCTTAGCTTTAGGCATACAGGTGAGTATACAGGCGGTACACTGGGCTCTTAGCTTTAGGCATACAGGTGAGTATACAGGCGGTACACTGGGCTCTTAGCTTTAGGCATACAGGTGAGTATACAGGACAGTACACTGGGCTCTTAGCTTTAGGCATACAGGTGAGTATACAGGCGGTACACTGGGCTCTTAGCTTTAGGCATACAGGTGAGTATACAGGCGGTACACTGGGCTCTTAGCTTTAGGCGTGCAGGTGAGTATACAGGACAGTACACTGTGCTCTTAGCTTTAGGCATACAGGTGAGTATACAGGCGGTACACTGGGCTCTTAGCTTTAGGCGTGCAGGTGAGTATACAGGACAGTACACTGGCTCTTAGCTTTGGGACGTACAGGTGAATATACAGGCGGTCCACTTGGGTAGATACAACTCACAGCTCCGTAGTTAGACAGATGTCGGCTTTAGCGCTTCAAGGCTCAGGTGGCTGGGGAAGGCGTGTTTGCACACAGCGGACTTCCAGCCTTCCTCACTAGGACAGACTTCTAAGGGACACGTTGACTTCCCACACGTAGTAGACCAGTCCCACGATGACGCAGAGCCCTGGGCTCAGTCCTGAAAGCACTTCACAGACATACGATTATGCAGAGACAGCACCTAAGCTCCTTCTACACAGCAGCCAATTCAACTTTCCTTCTTTATATACTCCACACACTATTCACCGCAAGCTCTTACTTCATACAGTTGCCCCGCCGCCACCAGGTGGGGAAAGAGGTTGACGAGTCACAGTCGGGTGGATATATATAGATGCAACAATCGCCCGTCGTCACCAATTCGCTTCCTCTAATGCAGGGCTTTCTCTTCGACCTGGGGAGGGATCGCTGACAACGTTTGCACAGCACAACACTATAATTCTTCAGGTGGACACACATCAAAAAGACTCACCCACTGTACTCCACACACACTCACGGTGAATTAGGGTCAGGATCACCACGTTGGGCCGGGAAATAGGTCCTGGATAGTAGAAAGGGTCAGTGCAGAGGATGACCATATGAAGACGTCAAGACCACGACCTTTCAGCACACTCCTTCCTCTTTTCAATACGTTCCCAATGACTTCTCAATGCAAACAATCTCTTCAAGGCAGTAATAATACATATCAACACAGTTGTTTCAACAACGAATGCTTCAAACACTTAGCACCATGTTTTCTTCAGCCCAGTACTCTGTTCTCACTTCGCCCAGTCTGTACCATCCGCCTCAAGACGTTCCTCCTACTCACCGATCGCTCCGTCTCACCCACAGCGTTTGCCGGAATCAACTTCACCCCCCCGCCCCCGTTTGCCGGAATCAACTTCACCCCCCCGCCCCCGTTTGCCGGAATCAACTTCACCCCTTCCTGTTCTCCGGTTACCTTATTTATATGCCTCCTTTTCTCTGAATTGTCCAACCATCAATCGCCACGTCCATTCGCACACCTGTTCTTAATAATCCTCCCTTTCAGTTGCCCGGAGTTACCGGAACTAGTCCGGAACATTTTAGGTTCCGCCATTTTAGGTTCCGCTACAATAAGTCACTCCGTGACACAAGTGTCCATGCATGCTGTGGTCTCCACCGGAGAGGCCATGTACAGTGGGCTAGCAGTTTTGGGTCTGTGTACTGGGCATCAACTACAATGGCACATCACTTGCCTTGAGTTGTTATCAGTACATATTGCGCTGGGTTGCCTCAAGGGGCCGCTATGAGGCAAGCACATTCTGGTTCATATTGACAGCACTGCTACTGCCTACATCGACCAACAGGGGGATCTATGCTCCTAGCCTGACGTCGTCATCCTCAGCTCTAGTCAGAATATGAGTCTGATGCTCCATTGGGCTGTGATTATGGGGCGTTTCAACCCAACCAGGAAAGATCTCGATTGGACAGACCAACAACCAATCAGAGCAGCGGAGCGACGCATAACATTAGTTGTCAAATGTCAACAGAACTCAACTGCACTGTGTTGCCAAGTCTGCAGTTTTCCCGCCGGTTGTTCTCCATGTCTGCGGGTTGAAGCGACCTCAATTATGGGATATGTAGACCCAGGAATGCCAATTTTAGCAGCAACCTTACCAAAATAACACACGTTTTACCCCACAAACACAATTTTTTCCAGAGAACCCCTAATGCCCGCCCTGATTATCTCATTGGTCAGTTTTTGTTGATCATCTGTCCATCATCGTCTAAAGCCCGCCCTGATGATCTCATTGGTCAGTTTCTGTTGATCATCTGTCCATCATCGTCTAAAGCCCGCCCTGATGATCTCATTGGTCAGTTTCTGTATTATAATTACTCCTCTATGGATCAAGTCCAGACCGAAATGCCTGAGCTCAGATGTTGTGGCTGAGTTGGGCTGGCATCCAGGCTACTATGCTCCGTCACATGTCACAACCAAGCCTGCAGCACTCCTCTCAGAAACTGAAGCCTACGCATCTCGATCGCCACCCAGTGGCCGGTCCCAGTATACGCAAATACCCCCAAATGGACGAGGGGAAGGCTACTGCTGTCCGGTCATGTTCCCAGCCTTCTAACATCAAAGAACTCCAGAGAATCCTAGGATTTATAAACTTCTACTGCCGGTTCATCCACAGAAAAAGCTCCATCTTTGCATCTTTAACCCAAATAAAAAAAATAAGCCCAAGTCTCTGTCCTGGACACCAGCCGCCACCCAGGCTTTCCAGAGCCTCAAAGATGCCTTCACCAGCGCACCGCTCCTGATCCATCCAGACCTCAATAAGCCCTTCATAGTTGGAGGGTGTAATAAAGTTCGTAGATGGGAAGGAAGGAGGCGGGAACCGGCGAACGTTTAACAACTTTTATTAAAATAACAAAACGAAAGTAAACCGCGGGCAGCCCCTCACGGACGACTGCCCACACACACATAATAAAACGTAAACAAAACATAACATAAATCCAGGCATGGTCCTCTCTCCTTTTCTGCTGCCTTCGCTTCTCCTTTTATGCTCCCGTCACCTGAAATTGGGGGATGTGATGTCATGATTGACAGCTGAGAGCGACGGCTTCTTTGAGTGAAGTCACTGAGGCACTAACAACAAACTTTTTTTTTTCAAAATTTTCTGGATTTTTGGGAGGAGTTTGGAGCTTTAGTTTTAATTTAATTTAATTTCTACATTTTCATAACTGTTTATTTCACACCAACATAATGAATTGTTCTGCATCTCTGAGAGTGTGGGCGGGCTTTTGATAATCGCCCTGCTCTTGACTGCGCAGACTCGGTCCCAAATCTGCGCAAGATGTCAGCACCCATGTGTCCTCCGAAAGCTTCAACTCTCATCAGCGGAAGCCAATGAAGTCCCATCGTCCATATTTTTTTACGGCCTATGAAAAAAACTCACCCGCCATCTCCTCCTCCTCTGGAGTCAGAAGCATCTGAGGTCACTTCGTGCCACTCACATTTGGAGCCGACAAGCTCTCATGACAGCAAGTGCTCCCAGAAGAGTGGAGACTCTACCCCCATGTGGTCCAGCTGATCTGGAGACCAAACCTGGTTGCAACGACTAGTCGACTTATCGAGAGTTGACTTTAATGCTCTGCCATCACACTGTAAGCTTGACGTCGACTAGTCGATGGCCTACAGTGTTGGGCAAGCTACTTGGAAAATGTAGTGAGCTAAGCTACCAGTTACTCTACATTCAATTAATTCACTACACTGAAGCTACCCCCCGGGAAATGTAGCAAGCTAAGCTACAGCCACTTGACAAAAGTAGTTTACTACATCTAAGCTACTTTTATTTATTTAATTTTATATTGAACCAACTTCATTCATATCAATGCTATCTTAGTGATCAATAAAAGTCAAGCATATAGACATGCATACTTTTTCAGTTATTCAAAAACTGTCCGAAATCAATTTGGCAACAAAAAACATGTGACCCATAATTTAACAAAACCAGGTGTTGAGAGTGTGTGTGTCTATGTTCATCTGTATGTGTATGATATGCATTCGCACATGTGTGTTTGCATTTATGCTCAATTTAGACTTGGGCACTTTTGCAGGACAAACTGTAAGTTAATTTACAACTCAACTTGTACAAAAATAAATGTAAGAAAGTACAGTAGCAAAATAATTAAGACCTGCTCCAAACAGTACCAACAACAAACAACAACAACATATAGCCTAAGTGTGTGTGTGTGTGTGTGTGTGTGTGTGTGTGTGTGTGTGTGTGTGTGTGTGTGTGTGTGTGTGTGTGTGTGTGCATGTTTTTGTGACATGAGGACACAAATGTGTATAATGACATGGGTATGACACAGGTATTACAAGGAGAGGGTGAAATGTGAGGACATTACCCATGTCCCATGTCAATTAGACCCCTTCTTTACGCGCTCACTGCCAAATGAGTACTTTGAAAGGCTCGCGCGAGGCAGAAAGGAACATAGAAAGTGAAGTATATCCGCGACTTATCAGTAGTGTTTCTAATTTGAGCTTGATCTTCAGAAATGCTTGGGAAAATGTAACGTTAGCTTGTGTGGACGCTACCGCACTACTTGATCAACAAAAGAGCTTCGCTACTGAAAAGCTATTTGATTGAGAAAACAGCGATGCTACCACCACGCTACTGAAAAATGTAGTTATGTTTTTATTGTGCTACTTTATCTGTATCTTATTCAGAACGAGCATGTTATGATGTAGATGCAGTACTGAAGAAGAGTTCAAGACTTCCAAACACAAATGAGCTTTATTCAAAAGAACTGACTTTCCAAAGAACATCTAACACACACTAAACAAACATCATGATATCATCAACCACACTAAACTAACATCAAGACCGGACCAAGACAAAGTGAACACAAGGAACTTAAATACACACACTGATGACTACCTAACGAGGGGGACAGGTGGCACAGATAGCTAAACACAGCTGACATGACTAAACTAACAAGGGGACTGAACAGTGGCGGGAAAACTGAGAACAAAGGAACATGTGACTAAACTAAACACAGGAAGTACATGGGAGACACAGACAGACCAAACATGTAACAGAGCAGAAGTCTGTGAGAAATATAATGACTAGAAGACAAAAGAACTGATACAGAAGCTGTTATGTAGGACTAATATCCTTATGGGCAGCGCTGTGTCATATGCTATAGCTATCAGCTGTGTACAAGAAGACCCGTGTTCGCGTCTCAGCTCAAGGCTCAGGCTTATCTGTTCATTAATGACGTCATCAGCGACTAGTCGACGTCGACTCAACTTTCATCACATAAATGTCCACTTAAAAAAAACGGAAGTCCTTCAACCTTTTAGTTCCCGGTGCTCTTGGCGGCAGCACACCCTTGGCCCATTCCTCTGAGTAAGAACCTTCTGACTCAGGGTGTTTTCACACTTGGTCCTTTTCAGGGGTCTGAGCATGGTTTTTGTGAGTTTTGGCCCATATGTGAACACTACAAATGATCTCAGACCCCTTTAAAGCAAAACGAGACCATCTTCAGAGGTGGTCTGCGTACGGTTCGATCTCATCTTACGGTTCGCTAAAAATGCGCAATCTGAACCGTTGCTCTGGGCTTACTTGATTTTTTCTGTTTGTGAATTCCAATGTAGTTTGGTCATCAGATGCCTCCATACAAATCGGCTGATCAACATGGCTGACTCTTCTGACAGATCTCTAGAAATGATTTGTTCACAACATACACTTGTTTATTGCAATTTCAACTGTGTCATAGAGACGTTTAAAATGGTGTAACGAGCACCTAAAGCGCATGCACAGAAGCCAGCTGTCACAGCGCGTGCACTAAACGGAATAGTTTGCATCTTATTGCATTTATTTTAAAGTGTCAAAAACACAAGTTTCCCTTAAACAGGTGGTTTTGTCTAAAGTGAATGTAAACATCTGCATTATAGCCTAATAAAAGAATCAGTGGAGTGAAGAATATGCAGTTTTATTTTTTCATGTGATTATTTCAATTCTTACTTGAATACTGCTTTTAGGCATACTTATACTTTACTTGTAAAATGTATAGCAGTTTGTTTAATTTGCATCTTTCTTTTATTATTTCATTGTATTGTTTATTTTTTGTATGCTGATGTTATCATTGCCTTTTTCAATAAAATAAACATGAATCAAGAAAAACAATTCAAAATAAATGTTAGATACAAAGGTGGATGTGTGATATAGCTAGAGCAAGAATATATATATATATATATATATATATATATATATATATATATATATATATATATATATATATATATATATATATATATAATAAAGTGCTATATATATATATTGTGTAAAAAGATAAACTACTTAATTCAACAGCATTTGTAGCAATGTCATAAAGTAATAATAATCTTTACAAACAAATATCTTGGTTACTGAGGAACAAACTACTGAGGAAGACCATAGGGTCAGCCATCAAACACTGAACTGGACTAGATCCAAAAAGCAACAGTCTGAACACAAAGGGGTCTGAGACCACATTCTACTAAAGTGGACCAAAAATGATCAGAGTCCTCTTTTAGGTACAGGGATACTATTTTAGGTACAGGGATACTATTTTAGGTACAGGGATACTCTTTCAGGTACAGGGATACTCTTTCAGGTACAGGGATACTCTTTCAGGTACAGGGATACTCTTTCAGGTACAGGGATACTCCTTCGGGTACAGGGATACTCCTTCAGGTACAGGGATACTCTTTCAGGTACAGGGATACTCTTTCAGGTACAGGGATACTCTTTCAGGTACAGGGATACTCTTTCAGGGACAGGGATACTATTTTAGGTACTGGGATGCTCTGTCAGGTACAGGGATACTCTTTCAGGTACAGGGATACTCTGTCAGGTACAGGGATACTCTTTTAGGTACAGGGATGCTCTGTCAGATACAGGGATACTCTTTCAGGTACAGGGATGCTCTGTCAGGTACAGGGATACTATTTTAGGTACAGGGATACTCTTTCAGGTACAGGGATACTCTTTCAGGTACAGGAATACTCTTTCAGGTACAGGGATACTCCTTCGGGTACAGGGATACTCCTTCGGGTACAAGGATACTCTTTCAGGTACAGGGATCTCCGTCAGGTACAGGGATACTATTTTAGGTACTGGGATACTCTTTCAGGTACAGGGATACTCTTTCAGGTACAGGAATACTCTTTCAGGTACAGGGATGCTCTGTCAGGTACAGGGATACTATTTTAGGTACAGGGATACTCTTTCAGGTACAGGGATACTCTTTCAGGTACAGGGATACTCTTTCAGGTACATGGATACTCTTTTAGGTATAGACATACTCTTTTAGATACAGGGATGCTCCGTCAGGTACAGGAATACTCTTTTAGGTACAGGGATACTCTTTTAGGTACAGGGATACTCTTTCAGGTACAGGAATACTCTTTTTGGTACAGGGTTACTCTTTCAGGTACAGGGATACTCTTTTAGGTACAGGGATACTCTTTCAGATACAGGGTTACTCTTTTAGATACAGGGATACTCTTTCTGGTACAGGGATACTCTTTTAGGTACAGGGATAATATTTCTGGTACAGGGATACTCTTTTAGGTACAGGGATACTCTTTTAGGTACAGGGATAATATTTCTGGTACAGGGATACTCTTTTAGGTACATGGATACTCTTTTTGGCACAGGGTTACTCTTTTAGGTACAGGGATACTCTTTTAGATACAGGGATACTCTTTCAGGTACAGGGATACTCTTTTAGGTACAGGGATACTCTTTCAGGTACAGGGATACTCTTTCTGGTACAGGGATACTCTTTCAGGTACAGGGATACTCTTTCTGGTACAGGGATACTCGTTTAGGTACAGGGATAATATTTCTGGTACAGGGATACTCTTTTAGGTACATGGATACTCTTTTTGGCACAGGGTTACTCTTTTAGGTACAGGGATACTCTTTTAGGTACAGGGATACTCTTTCAGGTACAGGGATACTCTTTTAGGTACAGGGATACTCTTTCAGGTACAGGGATACTCTTTTAGGTACAGGGTTACTCTTTCAGGTACAGGGATATTCTTTTAGGTACAGGGAAACTCTTTTAGGTACAGGGATACTCTTTTATGTACAGGGATACTCTTTCAGGTACAGGGATACTCTTTCAGGTACAGGGATACTCTTTATGGTACAGGGATACTCTTTCAGGTACAGGGTTACTCTTTCAGGTACAGGGATACTCTTTCAGGTACAGGGAAACTCTTTTAGGTACAGGAATAGTCTTTTCGGTACAGGGATACTCTTTCAGGTACAGGGATACTCTTTCAGGTACAGGGATACTCTTTTAGGTACAGGGATACTCTTTCAGGTACAGGGATACTCTTTTAGGTACAGGGATACTCTTTCAGGTACAGGGATACTCTTTCAGGTACAGGGATACTCTTTCAGGTACAGGGATACTCTTTCAGGTACAGGGATACTCTTTCAGGCACAGGGATACTCTTTCAGGTACAGGGATACTCTTTTAGGTACAGGGATACTCTTTTAGGTATCCTTCCTGCAAGATTTGTTGGAGTGAAGGCTGTCCATCCCTCCACCCTTAAAGTGTATGTTGGCGCTTTCGCCGCACATCATGATGTAGTTCATGAAGTGTTTGGGGAAGTGCAATCTGATCTGATCATCAAGTTCCTGAGAGGAGTGAGGAGACTAAATCTGCCTAGCTCAGACTTTAGGGGTATATCTTTGGTCCAGAGAGCTCACCTTTGAATCATTGCAGTCAGCAGTTCACACACACTGCAGAAAAATGCTCTTCTTACTCAGTCATTTTGTCTTGTTTCTAGTCTAAATATCTAACAATTCTTAAATCAAGATGCATTTACTAGATCAGTAAAATGACATAAGATATTTTTTCTTGTTTTGTTGAGAATAAAATCTAAATGAAGTGAGTTTTTGCTTAAAACAGGCTAAATGATCTGCCAATGGGGTGAGAAAAATAATCTTGTTTCTGATTGAAATCTTGTGTATAGCTCAAACGGAAATAAGATTATTTTTCTCACCCCATTGGCAGATCATTTTGCCTGTTTTAAGCAAAAACTCACTTAATTTAGATATTTTGGATGACCAGGCTGGATTTCATTGACACATCACCACTTCCTGTGACGCTAAAAGCAAGCAATAAGAGACTCGTGGGTGTGTGTGTTTGTGTGTGTGGCTTATGTTTTTCTCGAGAAGAGATAAATCTGAAGCGCTGCTCATGTTCACACAGACTCTGGTTGGTGAAGGAGACGAGTGTGTGTGCGTGTGTGTGAAGCGTTGAGATGGCTCTTCTGAACCTCTTGAGGGTGATCGCTGCTGTGATGGCGTTAATCCACTGGACAGATTCTCACAGCATAGTGAGTGACACAATCTCATTACAGATCATCAAAACTTCTCCAGCACTAAAGTATTAAATCTTCTGTTTCAGGTCGCCACATGTCTCCAACAAAGTAAGTGCAAAAGAACAAACTTTCTTTCTTTCTTTCTTTCTTTCTTTCTTTCTTTCTTTCTTTCTTTCTTTCTTTCTTTCTTTCTTAAAACAAGAAGTCTTGTTTTGTTGAAGAATAACTCAAAATGAAGAGAGTTTTTGCTTAAAACAAGATAAATAATCTGCCAATGGGGTGAGAAAAATAATCTTGTTGTCTGTTTGAATTAAGATTATTATTCTTACCCCATCGGCAGATTATTTAGTTTAGTTTAAGACAATTACTTTTTCTTGTCTAGTAAATACTTCTTATTTTAAGATTTTTTAGATGTTTGGACAACATTTAAACAAGAAAAAAATGTACTAATTAAGAAAAGCATATTTTGCAGTGTTCTTTCTTATTTGTACTTATTTTTATTTCACACATTTATTATTTCTCTAGACAGGACTAATCCTCCAGAATATTTTGTAATTCCTCTGGCGAACCCTTCGCCCATCCTCAATGTGTCTGCAGAACTGAATGAGTCTCAATCTGTTCTCACTGTGAAATGGGCCATTAAAGTCGACGGTAAGGGACAGTAGGTCTTACATCATTATTACTATAGTTTTATATCTGTTATTTTTTATTTGGTTTATTTATTTGAGTTCTGTCTGGTTGTGATAATACCTCTGTATATGTGTGTTTCTGGAACTCACAATAAGAGATGAAGTCCACTGTAATACATTCAGCAGATCCTGCTGATTAACATTCGTAATATTACACTTAACATTTAAAAGTAAAGGAGATTTTAGTTGGGAAATAATCTATTTGGGACTGTTTGCAAACAATATTTCCATTTATTTGCGTATTATAAGTCCTGAAATTCTCTGCATGGGTGAATAAATAATTAAATCAATCAATCAGCTTTATCTATAAATCTCGCTTTTCCAACGCCGATTGTGTCAGAGCAGCTTCAGTGTTAAACAGGACAATACTGCAGCAGAATTAGATTTGGCTGTACAGTCGTTCTGGAGTAAACAGTGATGTTATCAGCTTATTTTAATTTATCAGAGAGAGACAATGTTGGCAGATCAGTATTATAGTTTATACAATTAAATAAGACCTAATTCATTAATTTTATTTGTATAATTAGTTGAATAACTTTAATCATAATTTTTGTGTCCCCAACTGAGCAAGCCAAGCCAAAGGCGATATCGACTGTATTTTGTGCGATGAAATATTTTGTATTATAAACTGCAAAAAATGCTCTTCTTATTTAGTTTTGTTTTTGTTTTTGTTTCCAGTCCAAATATCTAAATTGTCTTAAATCAAGATGCATTTACTAGATAAGTGAAACGACGTAAGATATTTTTGCTTGTTTTCTGGGGGAAAATATTTAGCTTAAAACAGGCAAAATGATCTGCCAATAGGGTGAGAAAAATAATCTCATTTCTGTTCAGAAACAAGAAACAAGATTTCAATCAGAAATAAGATTATTCTCCTCACCCCATTGGCAGATCATTTTGCCTGTTTTAAGCAAAAACTCTCTTCAGTTAGATTTGATTTTCAACAAAACAAGAAAAAATATCTTATGTTGTTTTACTTACACTCCCCTAAAGGATTATTAGGAACACACACTAATCCTGACTTTGACCCCTTTGGCCTTCAGAACTGCCTTAATTCTCCGTGGCATTGATCAACAAGCTGCTGAAAGTGTTCTTTAGAAATATTGATAGGAGAGCATCTTGCAGTTGATGGAGATTTGTGGGATGCACATCCAGGGCACGAAGCTCCCGTTCCACCACATCCCAAAGATGCTCGATTGGGTTGAGATCTGGGGACTGTGGCGGCCATTTTAGTTCAGTCAACTCATTGGCATGTTCAAGAAACCAATATGAAATGATTGGAGCTTTGTGACATGGTGCATTATCCTGCTGGAAGTAGCCATCAGAGGATGGGCACATGGTGGTCATAAAGGGATGGACATGGTCAGAAACAATGCTCAGGTCGGCCGTGGCATTTAAACGATGCCCAATTGGCACTAAGGGGCCTAAAGTATGCCAAGAAAACATCCCCCACACCATTACACCACCACCACCAGCCTGCACAGTGGGAACAAGGCATGATGGATCCATGTTCTCATTCTGTTTACGCCAAATTCTGACTCTACCATCTGAATGTCTCAGCAGAAATCGAGACTCATCAGACCAGGCAACATTTCTCCAGTCTTCAACTGTCCAATTTTGGTGAGCTTGTGCAAATTGTCGCCTCTTTTTCCTATTTGTAGTGGAGATGAGTGGTACCCGGTGGGGTCTTCTGCTGGTGTAGCCCATCCGCCTCAAGGTTGTGTGTGTTGTGGCTTCACAAATGCTTTGCTGCATACCTCGGTTGTAACGAGTGGTTATTTCAGTCAAAGTTGCTCTTCTATCAGCTTGAATCAGTCGGCCCATTCTCCTCTGACCTCGAGCATCAACAAGGCATTTTCTCCCACAGGACTGCTGCACACTGGATGCTCTTCCCTTTTCACACCATTCTCTGTAAACCCTAGAAATGGTTGTGTGTGTAAATCCCAGTAACTGAGCAGATTGTGAAATACTCAGACCGGCCCGTCTGGCACCAACAACCATGCCACGCTCAAAACGGCTTAAATCACCTTTCTTTCCCATTCTGACATTCAGTTTGGAGTTCAGGAGATTGTCTTGACCAGGACCACACCCCTAAATGCACTGAAGAACTGCCATGTGATTGGCTGATTAGATAACTGCATTAATGAGAAATTGAACAGGTTTTCCTAATAATCCTTTAGATGAGTGTGTCTAGTAAATGCATCTTGATTTAAAAATTGTTAGATATTTAGACTAGAAACAAGACAAAATTACTAAGAAGAGCATTTTTTGCAGTGTAATACATTTATTGAGATTGATAGTGAAAAGGAAGTGAATCCTTATTGTTAAAGCACTGAATGTGCTCCTTATCAGATAACAGTCGAGTGTTCGTGTGTGTGTGTGTGTGTGTGTGTGTGTGTGTGTGTGTGTGTGTGTGTTAGAGTTTCCATCGGCAGTGAGGAGGAAGTGCAGATAACACGACTTCCGTTTGAAAGGGCACATCTCACATCTCTCTCTCTCTCTCTCTCTCTCTCACACGCACACGCGCTCACACACACACACACACACACACACACACACACACACACACACACACACACACACACACACACACACACACACACACACACACACACACACACACACCTGTATGGATTAGTGTTTTTAATAAGAGTATTATAGTAATTTCATGAGGTCAGTAGTGAAGAATTGTTTACTCACTTGGACTGTGTGTAAATCCTGTCTTCTTAGCCTCCATTCACACTCTCACTGGCACATGGATAAAGACACGTGATGAAGAGCCAAAGTACTATAGATGTGAATACCAGCCTCCGTTTACCTCGGGGGAGATCCGTCACGCTGATCTAGAGCAGGTAATTATGCCACGGACACACACACTGCATATTTCACACTTTTAAATACTATTGATTTTATTACTCAGGTATTTTATATTTAAACCTAAAACACGAACAAATATCTGCCAGTGGAAAGGCTTGTGAAGATGAGAGCATCGTTTGATAGTCATCACACTCTTCTCTTGATTGACAGCTGTGGTTCAGTTTCACGGTGCCAAATGTAACCCTTTGTCCTTCAACCCAACTGGACATCTCAGCCTATAACCTTCCCACACCACCGCCTGGTACAGGCGTCAGATTTATAAAGAGTGCCACAGTAGGTGAGTTTTACAGACTTCATCTGCTCGGCTCCGTGTGGTGCGATGTGCCGTCTTATTAGAACTTGACATTACAAAAACTAAAGGTAAACTACAAGCCACTGCCCATTGTGTTCCAAGATGCAATAACAATTTATAATACTTGTTGTAATAATAGTTTATAAACTGTAGTTAATTCAGTAACAGAATATACAATTATGCTTATATAAGCACTTTTGAATAAAAATGAGTTGTATAATTTTTCTTATTTTATGTAAAGTGAGTCAGAGTATGCTGTGGGTAAGACTTTAGCTGCTGAGAGAAATCAAAAACCCAGATTAACCGCACTGGTGTGTCAGTCGCATTATTACATTCAAAAACTGAAGGCATTTTAGGCTCTTTCCACAAAAAATACTTTCAATTTAACGGCATTCCATGCAAAACAAGAATGAGAAATATAATATAAATGTAAAACAATTATAGTGCCATTCATTAGCCCTCAAACAATATTTATTTTAAAGCCTAAATTAATTTAGGCCAGGCTATTTAAAGCAAAACTGAAACCGGCGTTGCTCCTCTCTCATTCGGCATGAATCCAAAGGTTTCTAGATTCACGCTTGGATGCTAAACTATTTATGATGGTAATCCTTTGTGCTTTGGAATAACACTACCGCACCGTAGAGCGATAATCACAATTGTAGATTGAGCCAAATTACTTTTTCTATTTGGTTGACAGCATATTTAGTTTGATGATGAATAGGCTGTGATGTGAGGATTTATACCGTAGGCCTATAGAGGTAACAACTTAACACAGCTTTACATGCAGCACGCTGAGGCAGCTTTTGTGGATACTTCATGTGTCAATCAGAAACAAGATTATTTTTCTCAAGTCCCGGTATTCGCGAGGCGGGTATTTGTTTAACAATCGCTCGCTCCTGCTCTGCTACAGTAACGTTAATAACCGCATGCATGAACGTGATTTCTGCCCGAGTCCTATTTTCCACCAGCTGTGATGTGAAGACCACATCTCCCAAGATTCTGCACTCATACTTTGTGTCATCAAACTACGCATTTGTTCAGTGGACGGAAAGTTGCATAGTGCACCTTTAACTAGATATTAAGACTAGAACCAAGACAAAAATACTAAGTAAGAAGAGCATGTTTTGCAGTGCTCAGGCTCAGTGTATAACAAATGTGTCTGCATCGGCTTCCTTATCTATACCTGCGCTGGGAGGCGGAGCACGAGATGCAAATCTCGCACACCATTGGCCATTGGCCCGTTCTGTATACACTCAAAGCTGATAGGGGCTCCAAGAAGATATCCCAATTCATTGGTGACGTCCGACGTACGCCTTTATTCCCTGCTTAAGGGAACGAGGGTTACATACGCAACTGAGATGTTTTTTTACCACTTCGCTATTTTGGCTTGGATATTCACTTGAATTTAGAAATGCTTTTGAAATTAAAAACTTTGCATTTAATAAACAAAATATATATTTGAAATGAAGATGGCGTTTGGAGTGGAGTGCATGCCTAATACGAAAGCTCTACACATATGATCATACATATCTCATATATCTTTTCATTCTTGTTTGAATTGAATACTGTGAAATGTAAAGGATTTGTTGTGGAAATAGCTTAAAATACACAGATCATTGAGAACTGACTGGTCTTCTTCCTGTTTAATTGACTTTCCAGTACAAAGTGACTGGAGCGCTGACATTCATTCAGTCTTTCATGATGATAAAATAGTGGTGACCTTTAAGGCGAGCTCTGCGGCGGACACACACACCATCACCCTGAGCGACAAAACAGGTCTACTAAACACTGTTGAGAAAAAAGGGGTATGTTTCTTTTCAACATTAAAGGACAAACCACACTGCAACCAAAAAAGAACCTAAAATCTTTTAAATAGATGCACTTTTAAAGACATACAGCATTAGATATTAAGACTTTTTTAATAGAAAATATCTTTTTTTTAATATATTACCTGTGGCAAGCAGCGGGGCGAGGGGCCGCGAGAGCGGGCCGGTGACGAGTGGTAATGAGTACCAGCTGCGTGACACACCGGTCTCGTCTCGCTCCAGCACCACCACCTCGGGCATCCTCTCGCGGTCCTCCTTTTATGCTCCCGTCACTCGGCCGCGAGACGAGACCGGTGTGTCACGCAGCTGGTACTCATTACCACTCGTCACCGGCCCGCTCTTGCGGTCCCTCGCCACGCTGCTTGCCACATTAACAAAAAAAATGGTTCTGGTGTAGTAAAAACTTTTTCTGCCTGTTCTGTCATTTTTGTTTGTTGGCCCAACAGGGATGCAACGTAGAAGAATGTCGAGTGGAGCTGGAAAACTTGGGTCCCTGTGAAGACCTTTTAATAGAGGTGACTATAG
Organism: Pseudorasbora parva; assembly: GCF_024679245.1. NCBI lineage: Eukaryota > Metazoa > Chordata > Actinopteri > Cypriniformes > Gobionidae > Pseudorasbora > Pseudorasbora parva. The sequence goes on from NC_090184.1 coordinate 764,520, forward strand.
CATCAGCTCTGATATATAGAAGAAGCACAAAACATGCATGACTAAAATAATGCAGTAAACATTAGATAAGACATAAGATGGATCATAATAGCCTAAACACTAAGATATGCTTTGTTTCAACCCATGTCTGGGTCAATTGTGTTTTTGACCCACACATGGGTTAAAACAACCCAGCATATTTAGAGTCAAATGTACAAAACTGATTAAAAAAATCAAAGAGCAAACATAATTATTAACATAAAAAACGTATCGTTAAGCAGTTAACAGGTTTTTACTGTAGCATTTTTACAGTTAAAGTTTCAAAATAGATTTATATTTTATATTATTTTCTGCTTTTCCGGCTGACCTAGTTAATGCAGCCTAAACAAATTATTTAACTGATCAGAATAACAGAAATTGATAATGTTCTGTGTGTATGCCATAGTAAAGAGATGTGTTTTTAGTCTAGATTTAAACTGACAGAGTGTGTCTGCTTCCCGAACAATGCTAGGAAGACTATTCCAGAGTTTAGGAGCTAAATAGGAAAAGGATCGACCGCCTGCAGTTGATTTAGATATTCTAGGTATGATCAACTGGCCAGAGTTTAGAGACCGCAATAGACGTGATGGAGTATAATGTGTTAAGAGCTCGCTTAAGTACTGGAGCTAAACCATTTAGTGCTTTGTAAGTAATAAGCAAGATTTAAAAATGTATGCGATGTTTAATAGGGAGCCAGTGCAGTGTTGACAGAACTGGACTAATATGATCATACTTCCTGGTTCTAGTAAGAACTCGAGCTGCTGCGTTTTGGACCAGCTGGAGTTTGTTTATTAAGCGAGCAGGGCAACCACCCAGTAGAGCAATACAGTAATCTAGCCTTGAGCTCATGAACGCATCGACTAACTGTTCAGCATTTGGCATTGAAAGCATGTGCTGTAATTTAGATATATTTTTAAGATGGTAGAATGCGGTTTTACAGATGCTAGAAACGTGGCTTTCAAATGAAAGATTGGTATCAAAGAGCACACCCAGGTTCCTCACTGACGACAAGGGCATGACAGAGCAGTCCTCAAGTGTTAGACAGTATTCTCGGTTTCTACTTGTGGAGCTTTTCTGTCCAATAATTAAAAATTCAGTTTTATCTGAATTAAGTTGCAGGAAATTACTATTCATCCAGTGTTTTATATCAGCTATGCATTCCGTTAATCGTGTGAATTGGTAGGTTTCGTCAGGGCGTGAGGAAATATAGAGCTGAGTATCGTCAGCATAAGAATGAAAACTAACGCCATGCTTCCTAATGATATCTCCCAGTGGAGCATACACAGGGTGAAGAGCAGCGGTCCTAACACTGAGCCTTGCGGTACTCCATACTGAACTTGTGATTGGTGTGACATCTCTTCATTTACTGCTACAAACTGAGGTATGATGTCCATCCATATGAAGGAACATACTGATGCAACCTCATGATTAGGGGCATCAAGTAGAACCAGTCCCATCCCTACCAATGGAAGGGCAAATGCCATTTCCAGTCTGAATTGGATTCAAAAGGAAAGTATATTGATACTTCCACCAACTCCAGGCCAGAGAACGTGACTGAAGAATGAATGTGAAGCAAATGCAGTATTGTCCACTATTCCTGTCGCGTAACTAGCCTATTTGACATGTGATCACAGAGGGAGCACACACCTCTGTACTCCTGGTACCTGAGGAGAGAAGGGTGACCAAAGAAGATGTGGGATGTGAGGAACGCTATTGCCCAACATCCACATCCATCACAGCCAAGTGTTATAGAAGGAGCATCTACTGCTTCTATACTTCTGGTACCTAATGATGATAGAGGCATGGGAAGCGAGCAGCGGGATTGGCCATCTTCCTTTTTCTGCCCAAATAAACTATGAAGAATAGTGAAACTGCTTTTATTCCCAGTGTATTAGAGAGGTGCGAGATGACAGAGTGGGATGAGAATAGTGTGAAATGCCTAAGCTCTTCATCTATGGGAGGAACATCAGTATAAACTCCATACTCCTAGTCGTGGGATATGCGCTAGAAAAAGTGACATACAATCTGTCATATATTCACTTTACATCCCATCCTGCACTAGGAAAGTAGAAAAGTGGGATGAGAGAGTGGCTAAGCCTAACTCTACAACTACAACACACAACACTTATCCATATTACCTCCATAGTGCAAGCTTCTGGAGAGACAAATAAAAGTTTTCTACAACTGTCTAGCTTTACTGCTAAGGAGACATACGGACACATCCAGTAGCCATTGTGTACAAGGGCCTGACAGATCATTTCCCCAAACTGTAGTCTATTCGCTATCCATGAAAATCCGTCAACCCTACCCTGGCAGATAGAAACCTGGGTCATGGACGTGAATGCGCTCGTTTTACATCTTTGCTTTAAGGGGTCATATGCGATTTCTTGTTTTCCGTTCTCTTTAGTGTGTTGTAGCTGTTTGTGCATGTATAAGATCTGCAGAGTTAATCTCAAACCCAAAGATATAATCTTTGTAAAAGTTAAGGCTCAGCCGCACCTTCCTAAACGCTTCGTTCAAACGCCCCTACGAAAATCTACGTCAGTCTACTTTGTTTGGCCTTTTAAAAGAGGGGACTATTAGAAAACAGTGGTTAGGTTTTATTTCCAACACTGTTCCAGAACAGTACAATAACCCAAATTTCCCTATCTCGAGGGAACTTCGAGCTGCGTCGAAACGCTAGGGGACGCCTCTGCGTGATGCGTCATGAAGCACTCGTGCAATCAGTCCAATAGCGGGAAGATACGTCATGGGTGGGTGACGTCATCGACCAGGAAGCTATAAAGCACACCTGGACCAAACAGTCATTAGCTTCTGTGCCTTCACAAAGCGCTCTGTGTGAAATTGTATGTCCATTTATTGTGTGTGTGTCAAAGAAAATCTGTGGCTCAACCTCTCAGACATTAAGGAGAGGGATAAGAAATTCCTTATGGATTTTTATGCCCGTCTCACCTTCTGGCCTCTTTGGTGACGATGTAACAACGGTCGTCGAGCGTGGCCGCTCGGGCCCCCCCGCAGAGAGAACGGGGGTCCGGGCGACCCGCTCAGCCGGGACCTCCCTGCGGTAGGACGGATCTGAGGACCTTCCTTATCGCTAGGAAGGCCTCGGCTAAGAAGTCCTGACGCCAAGAGCGCAGGGCTTCCGATGGTAGTCCCCTCCGGGAAAGTGTGGCTCGCCAAGGCGCCCGCTCTTTCCCGGTGCCATCGGGGGGCCGGTCTGCCAACCCTGCCACCATTGGTGTTTCAGGGCGCTGCGGCCCCCGGCGAACGTATATCTCCATGTCCGCCCGGAAACGTAGCGGCTTGGGGATGTTCGCGCACTCTCGGGAGGGCCCCTGGGCGGTCAGTTCGGTTGCTACCTGCTAGTTATCCATTACAGGACACCGGGCTGACCACCCAGGAAAATCCAGAGACCCTTAGTAGATTCCCTTAGTAGATTTTCTGGCAGCGTGGAAACTTCTGCCGAATATCTCAGAATGGGTCCTGCGTACAATAGAAAAAGGGTACAGAATTCAATTTGGGTTACACCCGCCCGTGTTCAACGGGGTTACTGCCACGGTAGTAAGCCCCGAGCAGGCTCTGGTAATGGAACAAGAGGTACAGACTCTTCTGCGAAAAGAGGCTATAGAACGGGTCCCTCCCCACTGCAGAGAGTCAGGGTTTTACAGCCGGTACTTCATAGTTCCAAAGAAGGATAGGGGGTTAAGGCCTATCTCAGATCTTCGTCATCTAAACAGAGCAGTAAAGAAATTAAAATTCAAAATGCTCACGATAAAACAGATCGTGTGTCACATCAGGTCCGAGGACTGGTTGCGACTCCAGGGCATCCGCGTGCTAAATTACATCGACGATTGGCTAGTGTTAGCGCAGTCGAAACAACTGGCGGTTTTTGATTTGATTTGATTTATTTAACAATTAAATTTTAAAACAAGTACAGTCAGGCCCAAAAAGACCATTTCATACATATAGAAAAACAAAACTGTCGAGGATAAAATACACAAAAAAGCCATAGGCTTATTTCCATTGTGGTCCTCGGAGTTCAAAATAGACGAGCAGTTCATAATGGGAATGAGATCAACACAACACACAACCACATACACATATAATACCTCAAACATCATTAAAAAGACATTTTTTAACTTCACTTCTAAAAGTACCTTCTTCTTGAATTTGTTTTACACAATCGGGCAAATTATTCCAAGCAACTGCACTGGAATATAAAAACGAATTCTTCCCATTTATACCCTTATACCGACACACATATATATTATTAATCCTTGACCTTGTAGAAAAACAATGAACATCTCTTATGAAAACATAGTAGTCACACAAATACTTAGGAACATTTCTCTGTAATATTTTATACACCATCATTAGCTTTAGAAAAATTACCCTCTTGTCCACTTTTAAAAACCCTATTTCCTTAAAATGATTAATATTTAAATGCATTAGTGGATGAAGGCCTAAAATAATTCTACACAATTTGTTCTGAGCAGTCTGTAATTTAATTTTCATTTGTTTAGTAGCGCCACTATACCAAAAAGTTGCTGCATAATCAAAATGTGTTTGTACTAATGCACCAGCTAACATTTTTAAGGTTTGTGTGTCTAGGTAAGCAGCCTGTCTCGCTAAGAATTTAATTCGTTTGCAAACGTTAGAATGCACTTGAACAGCCATACTATCCCCAGTCAGTTTATTATCTAAAGTACATCCTAAATATTTCACTTCTTCCTTAGCATTAATCATCAAATCTCCAACCCTCACTTCTAATTTTGAACATTTTCTCAATTTAGCCGCAGAACCAAATAAAATAGCTTCTGTTTTACCTAAATGTAAAAACAGCTTATTTTGAAAAAACCAATTGGATACTTCCTCGATCACTCTACTTAATTCACTTTCTATTATCTCCTTCTTCTCATCAGTGGCAATTATTGCTGCATCATCAGCATATAATAGAAGGTGGCTAGAACAGGCCATTTTTAGATCATTTATATATAGTAAAAAAAGTAAGGGTCCCAATACACTTCCTTGTGGTACTCCACAAGAAATGGGCAAATTATCCGAAAACACTCCATTTAAATCTACCATTTGACACCTATTTGAAAGATATGAGTTAATCCATTTACATGCTTTAGTCTCAAAACCCATAGCATTTAATTTTAATAACAAAATATTATGGTCAACTGTGTCAAAGGCTTTCTGTAAATCTAACAATACCATCCCACTTAATTTACCGTTATCCAATTGTTTTTTAATAAAATCTGTCAAATACAAAATCGTTGTCTCAGTAGAGTGCATCTTCCTAAAGCCAGACTGAAGTTCATACAAAATATTAAATTTGGAAATATATTCTACAATTTGGTCAAATAAAATCTTTTCAAACACCTTAGACAAGGAAGATAAAATAGACACCGGCCTATAATTGTTACACTCAAACCTACTCCCTTTTTTATAAAGGGGGAAAACTCTTGCTTGTTTTAATTCATCAGGTACATTAGATTTGCCTATAGAGAGATTTAAAATGTGAGTAACCATAGGGGTTATAAACTTAGCTGAATCTTTAATAAACCTTGCTGGAATATTATCTAAACCTGTCGCTTTATTGCATTTCAAATCTGTTAATTTCTTATAAACTGTAGTCTCATTTACCTTATTAAATGAAAAACCTCCTAAAGTAACACCACAATTGGCATAATAGTCCTTAACTAATTTGTCATTATATAAACCGGTCTGAACTGGTAACTCCTTTAACAAATTTTCAGCAACAGTAGTAAAGAATCTATTAAAACAATTGGCTACTTCTTTCTGGTCTGTCAATAATTGATCATTGACTTTAAGACTGATTCTGGAACCTTTACTTTTAGCTCTTTTTCGACATCCTAAATCATTCAAAACTCGCCATAACTTTTGAGAATCCTGCTTTACCTCACTAATCTTATACATAAAAAAAGTCTTTTTTGCATCTTTAATCTTACATCTTATCTCATTTCTTTTGTATTTAAAATTTTCATAATCATCATTATTTCCATTCCTTCTAAATGCTCTTAAACTATCATTGCGTTCCTTAATATCCTCCAAAATACTATCCGTCATCCACGGTTCTGTTCTTTGTTTAATTCTTACCTCCTTGAAAGGCGCAACTTTGTTCAAAACTTGCAAGAAATTATTCTTAAACTTGTCCCAAGCTATATCCACCTCATCACACTGCATCACCTCGATCCAATTTATCTTCATAAGTTCTTCAACAAATATTTGTGGACTATACCTTTTAAGCGATCTAATTTTTAAAGTATTATGTTGCCTTATGGCCTCTTTCTTTAATTTCCTAATTACATAAACCATATTATGATCACTTAAACCAGCCTCCAAAACACCACTTCTAAAAATCTTGCAATTGTCTGAAACTAATATACAATCAATAATTGTTCTACTTTTGGGAGTAATTCTAGTAGGATCAACAATCACTTGTTTCAATGCATAAGACTTACAAAATGAACTAAAATATTTAAACATAGACGAATCCTTCTTCAGCATGTCAGTATTTAAGTCACCCAAAATGATTAACTCTTGACCTAAAACATAATTTGACACATTTAAAATCTCTTCAAGATTCTCATAAAAGTCACTTTGATCAGGAGGACGATAGCAAATACCAACCAAAATCGGTTTACTCTTTGGCAGCAGAACATCCAGCCAAACCGCCTCGACTGCAGTATTTACAAAGTCTTTTCTCTCTTTAAACATTAAATCTGACCTTATGTATACACATACACCACCTCCTTTTCGATTTCGATCTTTTCTCAGTAAGCAATAATTGTCTATATGAATCTCTGCGTCCAGTATCGAGTCATCAAGCCATGTTTCGCTACAGCTGAACAACGCCACATTTGATTCCTGACATAAGTAACGAAGTTCACTTATCTTTGGAAGCAAACTCCTGACATTGAGATGAACCATGTGCAGACCTTTCATTGACCCAATAGACTGAAGATCGCTGATTTTGAACTTTGATAAGTTTGGAAGAAACTGTTCATCCTTCACAGTAGATTTACTTGACCGAGTCCTCAGCATCCTGCCTCCATTCTCCGTCATAGAAAACATATCCGACACACCAAAGTCCTTTTGACATAAGTCTCTTGTTTCATTACAAGGACGTAAATCGCTCCACTGATCCGCCATCAGGCTCCATTCGACACCAATTTCCAATCGCCGACATTGCTCCGCACCCAAATGCCGACGGCCATCAGCGGCAAAAGTTGGGCAAACTCCACCATTGCCTGAACCAGGCCCAGGACATTGATGAATGTCTCCCGACACAAGTAGACACATTAATATGATTAATAAGTCACTTAAATGTCTTTTATGGCCGCGTCTTTGGCCGCGTCTTTGTTTCATTGAACATGTAATCCATGGACGAAAAATCAGCGAATAGATAACATTCTTTCCAAAACCGAGATGTTTACATCCACATCTAAGTTGCTTAATTTCAATATTAAAATCAACATTAATATTATCCACCTCATTAAAATGCCATAAAAACGTATAAAATAGTGAGAAGAGTAGCGTGATTAACACTCCACACCTGCCTGCCGCCATCTTGAGCTCCCAAGTTCAAGCATCGGTTCAGCATCGAGGTTCAGCATCGAGATGCTGTTCTTGCCCACATGAGAGTGTTGGGGCTAAGGTTGAACGAAAAGAAAAGTGTGTTGGCACCTCAGCAGAGCATTACTTTTCTGGGGGTAGTTTGGGACACGAGAACGATGTCGGCTCGGCTATCTCCGCCCAGGATAAAAACGATCCTGAATACCGTCAACCAGATAAAGCTAGGCCAGTCACTCACTGTCAAACACTTTCAAAGAGTGTTGGGTCTGATGGCAGCAGCGTCCAACGTGATACCTTTTGGCCTGCTGTACATGAGACCCAGGGGTGGCTCAGGACCAAGGGATTCTCCCCAAGGGGAAACCCTTTTCGCTTGATCAAGGTCACGCGGCGCTGCCTACGTGCCTTAGTGAAGTGGAAAGATCCTTGGTTCCTGTCCCAAGGTCCAGTCTGGGGGCTCCTTGTCGTCGCGTAATGCTAAGGACGGATGCCTCCCTAACTGGCTGGGGAGTGGTCATGAGTGGCCGCTCGGCCCAAGGTCTGTGGAGGGGCCGTCAGCTATCCTGGCACATAAACCAGTTGGAGCTGATGGCTGTGTTTCAATCACTCAAACACTTCCTCCCAGACCTGCGGGGCCGCCATGTGTTAGTTCGGTCAGACAACACTTCGGTGGTCTCGTATATAAATCACCAGGGGGGGTTGAGATCGCGTTGGTTGTGGAAGCTGACGCATCTTATGCTAACATGGGCCCAAGGCAAGATGCTCTCGCTCAGGGTGATGTACTTCCCGGGGGTCCTGAATGTAGCGGCAGACTCCCTGACGAGGCAGGGAGTGATGCCGGGAGATTGGAGACTCCACCCCGAGGTGGTGGAGGAGCTGTGGATACGCTTTGGGCGAGCCCAGGTGGATCTGTTTGCGTCTCGAGAGACGACACACTGTCCAGCATATTTCTCCCTCACGCATCCAGCCCCGCTGGGGCTGGACGCAATGGTACAGACGTGGCCGAGGCTGCGTCTGTACGCCTTTCCCCCTCTGGCGTTGCTCCCAGGAGTGCTGGAGAGAGTCCGCCGGGACGGGGTTCAGCTTTTATTGGTAGCCCCGCTCTGGCCGGGCCGTGTATGGCTCGCCGACATTATGTCTCTCCTAGAAGGTCCTCCCTGGGAAATCCCAGTCAGGAGAGATCTTCTTTCGCAGGCCGGGGGGTCAGTACTGCACCCGCGTCCGGAACTGTGGAAACTGTGGGCTTGGCCCCTGAGGGGGCCCAGTTCATAAACACGGGTCTATCTACTGAGGTGATAGAGACCATGTTGCACTCCAGAGCACCATCTACAAGGAGACTTTACGCACTCAAATGGAGAGTTTTTGTCGCCTGGTGTACGGGCCAGGCTTTGGACCCTGTTAACTGCCCGTTCGGTTGTGCTTAGGACACCAAATGACTCCATTAGATGGCCAAACGCACTAACCAAGGATTTACCTGGGCAACAGACATGTATAATACAAAATCCCAGTATCAACAGACGGTCATAATGAAACAAGTCTGTCAATGTCTGAGAATTCTTTTATAAAATGTTTATCCAATTTGGGTGGCCTGTAAACAAGTGCGCACATCAATGGTGTGGTGGTAGATTGTATTTTTACTAATTGCAGAGATTGTTTGTACCTTAAGCAGATTTTTAAAGATAAACCTCTTTTTTAAAGCCTCCTCTTCCCGAACTCCTCAGAGTGCTTATGAATGAACAGTTCATGGGGCAAAGTTTACCAAAAACAGACGACTCACCAGCGCCGGAGCCAATCTATGTCTCCGTTCAAAACAGCATGTCCAGATCTCGCTGGGTAAAAAGTCGTTTAAAATAAAAGTCTTGTTTGACACAGACCTGCCGTTCAGTAGCGGCACTTTAGCTGCAAAGTAATCCAAAGTCTGTGGAAGTTGAGAGCGCTGCAATGGGCGAATGTTCGGCAAGTTCACCCTGCCGCTCCGGACACGCAGTCTTGGTGGAGCTGTGGGACATTCAGGCATCGTTGTACAGGGTTGGAAAATGGAGAGAAGACTCAGGTTCAGGTCCTGCTCCGTACATGAACACCGCCGCGGTTTCCTCGCTTCCTGCGCCGCTTTTTGCAGTGGAAAGTGCAGCAGGAAAGATGGCGAACGCAGTCTGTAGGAGAGTTAATGAACATTGGGTGGCATCTGAAGTGAGGGCCAAGACGCACAGCAATATATAGCAATATAGAGCTATCATAAGTTTAAGGGCATCGGCGCAGTGTCAGGGCAACAGGTGGAACACAGACAGACTCACCAGTACTCGGACAGGTAGGAGCTGACAGCAAGCCGACAAACACACCGCCGCCATCTTTCTCCTTTCTCACTCAGTTCCAGGGCTTGTTAGGCAAGGTAGGCCTAATGCACATCACGATTGCTTACGGTACCCTGGACACAACATGTGGGAGGCCAATATCTGTCAATATTACTTTGCTTCGGGAGCTGATGTTCAAAATATGGTAAGGGGCGTGATATTTGAATCAAACATGGGCCAATCACAATGCACTGGATCGCTGGCCAATCAGAGCACACCACACTTTTCAGAATGATGAATTTAGCAGATGACATGCTTCAAAAAGGAGAGGCATAGAGGAGCAACAATAATGTACAGTAGTTGTAAAATAATGACCTTTTTAACCTAAAACTGCGTGAACACATTGCATTAAACCAAATAACCAAAATAACCGTCATATGTCCCCTGGAAAGTGTGTGATTACACGGAAAGCTCAATATTTGTTTATCAAAATTGGCAAGTAACACATGCGCTTCAGACACCGGCTCTAACTGAGGGACAGCAGCGAACTGCGATAGGGAACCTGAATTAACTTTCTTTTGTGTGTGTGTGTGTGTGTGCGTGTGCGTGTGCGTGTGCGTGTGCATGTGCGTGTGTGTGTGTGTGTGTGTGTGTGTGTTTTTAAGATAACACCTCACTTTGAATACTGTTCGGATGAAATGGCTGAATATTATTCAGTTCTTCATGAAGTGAACTGTACGAGTGAGTATCTATAATTCATCTTCTTATTTTACTCGTTTTATTGCCTGTTCTAATCTAGTTGATCTTAGGGTTTTCTGTTGCAGACACGTCTGGATTGGCCATTGGTGTTGTGTGTGTGCTGACGCTTCTATTCATGCTTCTCTGCTGCTGCATCATCTGTAAGTGAACAATAAAATGACTGAAAACCTAATGACTTTTACATCTTTATACACAGGTATGGGGAGAACTGGGACTTTCCCCAGAGCCAGGGCCGTACCCACCATTGAGGTCCCCGAGGTCCAGACCTCGGTAATTCTCTGAGGTGTACATAATAGAAGTTGCAAAATAATAATCGATTAATGCGGCGTGTACAGACAGGTGTTCTCGCCTCGCCCCTCGTATGTTTTCAATCGTTTCCAATGGATGCGCCGCACTTTTCAATAGCGCCAACAGCTGGCAGGTTTTGTCCATTTTTACGCGTTGAGCGCCCACAGTTCAACTTTGGGTGAACATCAATGTCCAATCACAGTGGAGGAGAGGCGGGACAAATGCCACAACCACCAACCGGCGCTTCGAACAACAACTAAAGTTTGACATCACAACACCGCGAGAGCGCTTAATAATCAGGGACGCAAACTAATAACGTTTTCTTGACCTGGCTTTCTTGGAAGCCTTCAGCAAATTTACATTTACAACTTTGTTTTTACCGATACAGACGAAAATGAAAAGACTGCTTCAAACAAAGCTCAGCTCTGAAAAGAGAAAAGATACAGGGCAAGAGAAGGAGACTGGGGAAAAGAAAGAGAGAAGATGATGTCGATGAGACAGAAAGAGCAGCTAGCCCACTGTGCTCAGAATAGAGAAAGCATTAGCCTACAATATATTCCTAATGGCTACACATAATGTGATTCCTGTCTGTGAAATCCAGGCTAAAGTCTCATCATCTAATATTGAGATTAGGAGCATCACATTTAGATTTCACTCATTGGTTATATTTTCACATTGATTTCTAACTTTGACATGATCTTACTCATTCAACATTAAATATATCAAGGTTATTTGTTCAAATAATGTTCTTTACATAATGTAAATCACAAACATTAACTTTAGCTAGGTTTTCAAAGACGGAGTCACGTCGTCTTTGGCTCAATTTAACAACAAAACAGATTTTCTAATTTGGAGTCTAATCTTTTTTGCAACATTTAACCAGATTCTCATTTATTTGTCTTCTTAAAATCATTAATCCTGCACACTGACATGGTTTTAAAGCTGCAGTTAGCTGATTCTTTGATTTTCTTATGTCTTAAATGCATATGTAAAGGAGGGAAATGTTTTTTTTTTTTCAAACCCTCCTAAGTTCATATTTGGACCTCAGTATTTAGAAAATCCTGGGTACGGCCCTGCCCAGAGCCAGTCGTCTGCAAAACTGACAGCAAAGCTGACAAAACTCAAGTTAAACTCAATCAAAACAATCCACATTTATTCCATGTGACATTATTAGATCTAAAGTATGATTAAGGCGATGAGTGGGTCCCGATACGTGTTGTCTAACTCCAATAGAGTTTAGAATGTCTCTAAATGCCAATCCCAATGCGTCTTTTTCATCGTCTACGTGGATATTAAAATCACCAACAATTAGTACTTTATCTACAGCTAATACTAACTCCATTGTGCCCTGGTGGTAACCTTAAATGGGTTCGTGATTTTTTTCTATTTATTAGTTAATTTATACTAAAATTATACTAATTTAATTTAGTTTTTTTATCTGTTAGGTTTTACACACTGTTAAAAATGCTCTTCTTATTTAGTAATTTTGTCTTGTTTCCAGTCCAAATATCTAAAAATTCTTAAATCAAGATGCATTTACTAGATCAGTAAAATTACATTTTGATATTTTTTAAAAATAATCTGATTTCTGATTGAAATCTTGTTTCTTGTTTACATCCCAATCAGAAATAAGATTATTTTTAAAAAATATCAAAATGTAATTTTACTGATCTAGTAAATGCATCTTGATTTAAGAATTTTTAGATATTTGGACTGGAAACAAGACAAAATTACTAAATAAGAAGAGCATTTTTTGCAGTGCAGTGAGACATTCACATCCACATTCCTGTAAAATGTGTACCTTGAATGCAATGTAAGTCGCTTTGGATAAAAGCGTCTGCCAAATGCATAAATATAAATGTAAATTCCTCAAAATAGAGAAATGGTGTCCGTATGTCCTGGTCACAGTTCTCGTGCTCTTCCAGGTCAGGTCCTGCGGTGGGTTCGTGGCTCGAAGCGTGGCATGTGTGTGCGAGTATTGCTGGTGTATCCTGCTGTGGATGGTGTGTTTCAGCGCGCTGTGATGAGCCTGGCTCAACTCCTTCAGAGCCGCAGTGGTGTAACCGTCGCCATCGACGTGTGGGACAGGGGAAGTCTAGCCAAACAAGGCCCGCTCCGCTGGATCAACACACAGGCCGAGCTCGCAGACAGAGTCCTCATCATCTCACCGCCTCAGCGGTCTAAGACTGGTACCAAACTCGGCTGTTTTCCTCTCAGCACGTGCATTTGGCTCAGATTTTGTGCTAACTTATGGGAAATTACATGCAACCAAACCCAATAGTAATGCCGCCTTCACGTGCTATCAGAAGTTTCCCACTTCCCACTTCAGAAGTCGTGATCACGAGCTTGTTGTGTTCAGACGCTTTATTGTCGAAAGAATCGAGGACGCCAGGTTCATACTTTTGTGCGTCTTTGGAAAATGTTATTTTAACACTATAACCATTTCAGTCATTTCCCGGTCCCAGAAAATAATAGAATCACAGGCATAGCAGCACAACACCAAAACATATCGTTTATAGGCTAATCATATTCACAATAAAGGCATAATGTAGGACAATAAAGACTAAAGACTAAAATGGTAGTAGTTTTCAGTAATATATGATCCTATTGTAGAGCTACCTTACCACACTAGATAGATAGTCCGCTTGCTCACTATTCTGGAATGATGGTCAACTAGATGCGATTTTCGATGTGTTTAAAATACACAAATATGCTTCAAATGATTATGAATTTATGTAAATATGTACTACTTTAACGGCAAGACAAGACAATGAAATTGTTGTGGAATAAAAACTAATAAAGCACCTGGCACAGCAGGAATTCGTCTCCCATCCGCCATCTTTAACGGTTATGCCACGCCCATCTTGGGATCTTGGGTATCAAAATTATTTCCGAACTTCCCAGAGGTAAACACGCCATCAGAGGCGTTCATGTGCTATTTTTATCTTGGAAACTCGTATTTACGATAATTCTGATAGCACGTGAAGGCGGCATAAATACATGTTCTGAATACGTACAGTGGATCCGGAACGTATTCACAGCACTTCACTTTTTACAGATTTTGTAATGTTAAAACCTTATTCCAAAATGGGTTAAATTCATTATTTTCCCCAAAATTCTACAAACAATACTCCATAATGACTAGTAAAAGAAGCTTGTTTGACATCTTGAAATGGCCACCACCACGCTTCACTGTAGAGATGGGATTGGCCTGGTGATGAGCGATGGTCCCCTCCATTCAGGCCAAAGAGTTCAATCTGTGTTTCATCAGACCAGAGGATTGTGTTTCTCATGGTCAGAGTCCTTCAGGAGGCTCTTGGTAAACTCCAGGTGGGCTGTCATGTGCTTTTCCTGAGAAATGGCTTCCATCTCTCCCTCACGGGCCTGATTGGTGGAGAGCTGCAGAGATGGCTGTACTTCTTCTGGAAGCTTCTCCTCTCTCCACAGAGAACCGCTGGAGCTCTGTCAGACTGACCATCACTTGGTCTCCTCCCTGATTCTAGGAAGAGTCCTGGTGTGTCCAAACTTCCTCCATGTACGGATAATAAAGGTCACTGTGCTCATTGGGACCTTCAGCTGCAGAAATGTTCCTTAACCTTCCCCAGATCTGAGCCTACATACAATCCTGTCTCTGAGTCTACAGACAATCCCTTCATGTCTTGGTTTGTGCTCTGACATGCACTGTTAACTGTGGGACCTTATATAGACAGGTGTGTGCCTTTCCAAATCATGTCCAATCCACTGATTGACCAAAGGTGGACTCCAGTCAAGCTGTAGAAACATCTCAAGGATGATCAGAGGAAGCAGGAGCACCTGAGCTCAGTGTGGAGTGGCTTGGCAAAGGCTGGGAATACTCATGTATATGTGATTGTTTCGTTTTTTTTATTGGTAATACATTTGCAAAGATTTCTAATAAACTTCTTTCACATTGTCATTATGGGGTATTGTTTGTAGAATTTTGAGGAAAATAATACATTTATTCTATTTTGGAATAAGGGTGTAACATAACAAAATGTGGAAAATTGGAGCGCTGTGAATACTTTCCGGATGCCCTGTATGATCAGACCCACCCCAACACATTAAAATGTGAAGCAGGTGAATGAACGTTTAGACGAGTTGAAATATCAACCCTGTCAATTATATCAGTAATAAATCATAGACAGATTTTCTGAGAATCACCCATTTGTTTGTCTCAATAGCCCCGTTTCCACCACAGGAACTTTACCCAGGAACTAGGAACTTTGGGTGGTACTTCGTGTGTTTAGACCACAGGAACCAGGGTATAAATGAAGTTCCGGGTAAATATTTCCCCCTCCAAACGGCCCTGCTCGCGGGGTAGTACTTTTTCAAAGTTCAGGAACTTTCGAGGGCGGGACTTGAGCGCTGAACATGCTGATTGGTTGAGCTCAGGCAGCATTTTTAAGTTCAACCGGCATTTTTAAAAGTCTTTTGCGAGGTTCGTTCTGTGTTCAGTAAATATCAGTCTTGCTCTCTGTCTGGTGGCGCGCGGTCGTCTCAGCCATCTCACGTTCAATGTCCGTAATAGCTGATAATAATATATTGTCATTTTAAATCTAGCTTTACAAGCTTTCTGAATATGCTGCATGCTGCTGAATCTGCATATTAGTGCTCTTTTCTGTCGTTGTTAATTACCTCGTAAACCTATACATAACCAGCAAAAGCAGCACAGCTTGAATCTCTTCCATACTCGTTATTAATTTTTTTTCACCATGTAAACGAACTGACCGATTACTTTTAAGTGTGTGTCCTTACATGACGTGACGGCGTCACGGCGCGCGCCGCGCTCATGTTGACAAGAGAGGAAAGTACATTTTTCCGAGGGGTAAACTTTTTATTTCGTGAGTTATGAAGATAATGTTGGAGTAATGACACAGCGTATATTGCCCCGGGCAGTTTTTACTTTAACTGCGCCTGACAGAAGATTTTTTTCTCTGGGATGATTATTACACTTTACAACAAATAGCTATAAATAATACTGTATTAGTCCTGGTGGCCGTTAAGAGTTGCTATGGCTACAGTTAACACACTCCAGCTGCTGGAGAAAACAGCGGCGACATTTCTGATGTGGCAGACAAACTGCATGTGACAAAATGATTGCGATTGAAAGTCATCACATGTAAACATCAGATCGGTTTAGATAACGTTCATGTAAACAGTCCTTTCAATCGGTACACTTAAAAATGATTACATGTCCTTCACTGATTTGGAGGAGCAGTCGCGTGCAGTCCTAACGTTACATCACCAGACTAATCTGCCTAATCTTCTCGGAACTTTATCGCGGTCGAAACGCAGACAGCTGCAGGTCTGGGGGGGAGAAAAGTTCCTGTAAAAAAGTTCCTGGTACAAATTGTTCCGGGTAATTTTGGTGGAAACGGGGCTAAAATTAGGGAAATATTGATACACTCCGAAGATATTGAAAGCACTTTTTTTCTTTGAATGCTTCTCTTTGCAGACGACCATAAATCCCTCATTTCTGACATGACTGATGACACCGTTTCAGCTTCGGCCAGCGATCTCTTCACCCTGACCCTTAACCTCGTGTCCAGCGCTGCCCATGACCCACACGGCCGGGACAAGTTCTGGGTCATCAACCTGCAGCACGACGAGAAGAGTGTCCAAACTGAGCTCAGAGGCTGCCGGACCTTCATTCTGCCCCGAGAAGAGGAAAAGCTCCATCAGCAGCTGACGGGCACAGAGATCCAGAGCCTGGCACTGATGACCTGCTTCAGCTCCTTCTTCTTCAGACACGCCCCGGAGCACATGAAGACCTACACAGACTTCCCCACCTGTGCCGAGGTCCACAGCCTGGACGAAACGTCTGATCTCTTGCTTTAATATGTGCCTTTGTGTTCAGTTATGACAGTCCTTCCGGCAGACTTTAGCTCCAGCTCTGATCAAACTCACCAGGAACACTTCTTCTCTGGTCCAGCTGTGTTTGATCCGGACTGGAGCTGAACTCTGCAGGACGAAAACACTTTTTAATAGCATTGTGCTAACGTGAAAACGTTTCTGATGTTTCTCTGAACGCTTAAATCATTTGGTCTTGGTTATGCAAAAGTTAAGGCAACATTTCATTCTGAAACCTAACCCATTAACTGTCACTTTAAGAATAATCCAAACTTAAATGGTTGTAATTGAAGAATGCTTTGGGATATAGACCTAAGTTTTGTCTTGTTTTAAAGAAGACACTCAGATTTTTGCTAAAATTATGTTCTATACTTAACTTTTTATTTTATTTTATATAAAATATATATTTTAGAAAATAATTGTTACTCTTCCTTTAGTATAAAATCAAAGCCATGTCTAACCAAGTTGTGTTCCAAATTTGAAGTTGATATCACAAAAATGTAAGATCCCATGAGATTTTGTTGATGCGCTGTACCAAAAATATCTGCCGGGTGTCAAACTTCAGCGGTAGGAATGATAGTTCTACCATATTTGTAACCAGGAGACGGCTTTGCAGCCCCATTCCATTGGATTTAAAAAAAGAGAAGCATTCTCCTTTAAAAATTAATACATTTTTGACACCACCCACTAGGGGAGGAGCCTGCTGGAAGAATTAAAGTGCCATTTCCATGGTAACCCAAAGTCCAATGTCAAAATGAATTTTGAGTTTGTAAGCTTTCGAATGTTACCTAATTTATGATGATTACTAAAATATGTGATATGAAAAAAGGTGAAAAATAAAGAGTGGTACGTTCTTAAGGGGTTACAAATGTTAGACAAATGTCCAGCTGAAATGATGCAGTTTACTAATGTTACTGGAACATTCCCACAACGTTAGCCAAAGCTCTGAGAACGTGTTCGCTGGGATAACTGATTCTGTGTCAGTTCACATCACATATATCAAGAGATGATTTCTGCTGCTTGAGTTTTATTCATATACTGCCTTCTGTCACATTAGTACTTCATGCTTCCTTTGGATGGCTAACCTGTAAAAGCTTTATTCATTTCTTTAAAACTGATCATATATACGTTTAAAAATGTATGCTTATCTTTAATAAACTGAAATAAAAGCCTCCATTTCTATTGTTATAATGGTAATCCATTAAGTCTTCTTCTTTTCCTTTTGGCTGTTCCCTTCAGGGGTCTCCACAGCGAATCCTCTGCCTCCATCTAGTCCTATCCTCTGTATCCTCTTCTCTCAGACCAGCTATCTTCATGTCCTCCTTTACTACATCCATAAACCTCCTCTTTGGTCTTCCTCTTAACCTCCTGCCTTGCAGCTCTAACCTCAGCATCCTTTCACCAATATATTCACTCTTATAATGACAATACATTAAGAGACGGGCAAATATCTTATGAATTAAAAACAGCTGTTTTTTGCTGTACTGCATTGGCCACAAATACTGCATACATTGATTTGTCTTATGTGGTTGGTCAATTACAGGTTTTGCACCAATTATAATAAAAAGTAAATTAAATCCAGTGTGTATAGTGAGATGAAGAGTTACTGTTGTGCATCAGTGTCTGTTATTCTGTAAGTTTAGACTCTGACCACTGCAGAAACCACTGACCCATCTCTGCTTGCTCTAAAGCTGGAGTAACGGAGCCTAATGCTGTTCAACACACACGGGAAAATATCGCTTCACTATTGGCATCAATGGTTCAATGAAAAAACTAAACTTGCTGTTGTTTTCTGGCTCTACTAGAGCAGGTTTTCCTGTTTGAATGTTGATTATTTCCTCATATTCTCTATTGTTTCGTCTCCACTCTTCCCAGTCTGTCAGTAACTCTGTTTAGTTCCTGTCTCTATTTAGCCCCTCCTTCTGAATAGCACACTGCTCTGATTGGTCAGTTTCAACACATGACTAACTGACTCAACCAGGCCCCGTGTTGGTTCCTGAAGAAACTCAAGACTACAAGGGAGACGTTTCAGGAGTTCAGAAACACTGACACTGATATAGAGAAGAACTCCCGTTGGAGGGGCTTTTGGAAGCTTTATTTTGCACGTCAAACACGTCAGACCAGGCAGTGTGGTGGGGGTTAAAGGTCACGGCTGCTGACCTGAACAAACACTGACACAGTTGAACTCCATCTGCTCCCTTTGGCTTCTGGACTCCTGTAGATTTCGACACATTTGATTGATTGATTTACTCAGGGTTTCATCAAAGTTGTGTCCCAAATGACGCACTCTGTACCTTTCAGTCTAAAGTATGACCTAGGGATGTTAACGATTAATCGAGCAGGGCCTGCTCAACCGCGAAGCACACATGAGGAAATGAAGCGAGCGTGCTGGAGAGCATTATACAGCTGGATTTACACCTTCATCATGACTATAAAGTGTGTGTGCATTCACAGCCTTTTGCTTTGTGCAAAGGCAAGTTTTGTGTAGGCCTGTCTACGTCTGATTTATCTCATATAGGAGGCATTTGGTTAAGAATTGCACACAATATAAGACACTGATGTAGACGCGTATGCAGTCTTAAGGATAATGATTAATTGATTAATCGATCGTTAATTTAACCAACGACTGATCATGGGGATTTGTGTTATCCCTAATATGAACTTTATAAGGTTAGTTTGTCACTACTCACACTATTGATACAGTAAAATACCCAAAAGTAAGTGAATGAATTGCAGGGACGTGCACAAGATTTTTGAGGGGCAGTTGCTCTGCCATTATCATTATTTTAATGCCCCCTAGTGGTATTTATGTTCTGCTCAGAAAAAATATTATAGGTGGGGCTATTTTTTGCGGGGGCGGGGGGCGGGGGGGGGGGAATTCCACCAGGAATTTTTTTATATTTCGTAGATGTGATTTCCTGCATTATGGTGCGTTTGAGGCCATTTCCCTTGCCTATACCAATAAAAGAACTCAAACCAGTCAATATCAATAGTCTAAAAAAACAGCAATATTAATTTAACTGCCATCAACAGTTTCACAGGTAATGATAATGAACAAGTTGCATGTTTATTATGCTCTGTGTCCAGTTAAAAAAAGTGGATTTATGAAGATTTTAATTCATTTCATAAAACTTGATGATGATCGTCCGTTTGTTATACCTTTCCGACAACGTTAAGTCTCACCCGACAACCGCGATAATCTCCTTCTAGTGCCGCTCATGCGGGCTCAGCCAGGGCGGTTAGAAGGAATCTGGGGCCCCAAGCAAAATGGACATGGCTAACCTTCTACAGATAAACGGGTAATGATTCAAACATGGTTGTAAAACTTTAAGAAACCATTTTTAAAACATCTATAAACATTACATAGATAGACAGACCAAATATTCCTAACACTTTGTTAAGGGTTACTAGTTGGTTTGTAAACTGTCTATAAACATTATCTGGATGGTTATTATAAAGTTGCAACAGATGACTATAATACCTTGTTAATTAAATAATTAATAAACAGTGGGTTGTCCTGATACTGTACTTCAAAATGCAACAGTGTAAAAATTGCCACACAGAATAAAGTAACTGTTCAACATCCATTGGTAACTTATAAAAATAATATCATATTTGCATAAACTGTTACTACCAAATATCCCGACACTAGCACATTAAGATAAGCTATGAAAAAAAAATCATGTTCCTCTGCCTCTTTCTGGTTAAATAATGTTTATAATAATAGTTAATGCTATATTAACTATTCCAGGTTATTTATGCATAGCATAAAAATAGTTAGTATAGCATGCTATGCCACTTTCATCAAAACCTAACTTTATTACAAAGCTATAGCAATTTTATGTCATTAAATACGATAAACAGTTATTCTGGAACAGATCTGCGTCTTCCTTATCCCGTTAAAAAACATCTTACAGTATGTAACCATATTCTGTCCGTTCTAAAAAAAAGTTGCACTAACTGTTCGTTACAAGCAGCATTTGCCATCAGGCAGGTAACGTTAGCTGACATAAACATATTTTTCTAGCCTACCTGCTGCAAAATTACACCATTTTTGTACAAATAGAGCTATTTTATATAGTGTAATTTATCACTTACCACTAACTTGTTTTTTCTCTTTTTTCCGCTTCATGATCGCCGAGGAGGTTTTGTATTTGCCGGCAGCAGAGACCGCGTGGTTGGGTGGCTGCTGTCAGTGACGACTGAGAGCGCCCCCTTC
This sequence comes from Pseudorasbora parva, assembly GCF_024679245.1. Classification (NCBI taxonomy): domain Eukaryota; kingdom Metazoa; phylum Chordata; class Actinopteri; order Cypriniformes; family Gobionidae; genus Pseudorasbora; species Pseudorasbora parva. The sequence continues at coordinate 785,562 of NC_090184.1, forward strand.
AGGGGGATTCCAATAACAGTGTCATTGCACTTTACTGCATTGACTATGAAAGGGGCGCTCAAGCAGTTTGTCGTTGCATTTTATTCTTAACCTGTCGTTGTCTTGAGGCCCCAGGCCAGCTCGGGGCCCCAAGCAATTGCTTGACTTTCACTTTCGGACGGGTACCCGAATATGGAAGTGAACGAGGCTTTGCAATTTTTTATTTTTTTTTTGTATCTAGGCCTACGTGAAATTCTGCATCCATTGTACGATTTTTTTATTTATTTTTTTCCACCTCGGAAGGGCAACGTGAGTCGAGAAGGGCATATGGGCAGTTGCCCGGGCAACCTGAGCAACCCCCCTGTGCACGTCCCTGACGGGAATTGGGCCGCAGCTCTCGATTTTAATCAATGGCTTTTTTATAATAGAGGAAACATTCTGCCCGAAATGATTGGATTAATAAAATAAATAGAAACAATATCCGTCTACTCTGCTAGAAATAATACTCTTCCTCAGTGTTTTACCAGCACAAACTCTTAAAGGTGTCACGAACTGGCTTTGTTTATTTTTTTATTCTGTTGTCTGAGGTCTATTAATGATGTTCGTGTGGTTTTTACATTAAAAAACATCATAACTAATCAGTAATAGGCTATTTTCTACACTGGTTTTGAGGCTCTCTCCTGAACGCTGGGTTCTGATGGGCGTGTCACTGGAGGTTGGAAGTAAACGCCCACGTCTAGGATTGGATAAAATGTGCATATTATAATGAGCTTCAGCTCCCGTCAGTTCACATGAGGGAGGGATTGTTTTGAAAGCGGCACCGGAATGATTCTCTCACAGGGATCATAAACGTCTTTATCAAACAAACACAATGATTTATCTCTCATCCACCCGCGATTGATTGGAATATTTTTTTTTTATTACTTGGCCCGTCTGATTGGTGGATATAAGCGCGAACTCCGCATTAGCACTGTTCAAATATCAAGTCAAGAGAGTGAACAACGCAGATCAAGAAAGGAATGTTATTTGACTATTTAAGATTCACCGGCCTGCCGACAGGCTTACGTTTTAGTAGCCCGTCTGGAAAACACACAGCCCCGGGACATTGGGCTTTGCGAGCCCTGGCCAATAGATGTCCGAGTAAAAAACACGTTTTACTCACATAAGTGTGCTGCACCATTCCTGTCGGATCCAATATACTGTAGAAGGCACAGCATTGTGTTTTAATCTCAATATGTCTGCAAATCCAGTCGACCGGTGTTTTATTTACAAACGCTTCTGCGGTGAAATGAAGCGAACAAACGTGCACTCATTCCTAATATTAATCTGAAGGAAGCTTATTCTGGGACTGTGTTCTTCCAAAACCAGGCACAGCGCAATGTCTTGCTATCTTGTGTAGCTGCACTGGTTTCCGTCCACATCACAGCACAGAGACAGCGCTCATAAAGATTATAAATGATATTCGCTTAAACACTGATACAGGCAAAACATCAATTCTGGTTCAACTGGACCTCAGTGCTGCATTCGACACTGTTGACCACACCATACTTCTAGACAGACTGGAAAACTGGGTCGGGCTTTCTGGAATGGTCCTCAGATGGTTCAGGTCATACTTAGACGGGAGAGGTTATTATGGGATGGTCCTCAGATGGTTCAGGTCATACTTAGAAGGGAGAGGTTATTATGTGAGTATAGGAGACCGTAAGTCTGAGTGGACGTCCATTACATGCGGAGTCCCACAAGGGTCCATTCTAGCACCTCTCCTGTTTAACCTGTATATGCTGCCACTGAGCCAAATAATGAAAAAGAACAATATTGCTTACCACAGCTATGCTGACGACACCCAGCTCTACTTAGCACTATCACCTAATGACTACAGCCCCATTGACTCCCTGTGCAAATGCATTGATGAAGTTAACAACTGGATGTGCCAAAACTATCTTCAGTTAAACAAAGACAAAACTGAAATCACTACATTTGGAAACAAAGATGAAATTCTCAAGGTGAACGCATATCTTGAGGCTAAAGGCCTGATAACAAAAAATCAAGTCAGGAATCTTGGTGTGATTTTGGAGTCAGACCTGAGTTTCAGTAGTCATGTCAAAGCAATAACTAAATCAGCATACTATCATCTGAAAAATATTGCAAGGATTAGATGTTTTGTCTCCAGGCAAGACTTAGAGAAACTGGTTCACGCTTTCATCACCAGTAGGGTGGACTATTGTAATGGCCTTCTCACCGGCCTTCCTAAAAAGACCATTAGACAGCTGCAGCTCATACAGAACGCTGAGCAGAAGCAGAACAAATGACCATATCACACCAGTCCTCAGGTCTTTACACTGGCTTCAGTTACATCTAGGATTTATTATATATTATATTATATTATATTATATATATATATATTATATTTAAAGGGATAGTTCACTTTAAAATGAATATTCTGTCATCCTTTACTCACACAAGGGAAGATATTTTGAAGAATGTCAGTAAGCAAACAGTTCACTGGAGCCATTGACTTCAATAGTATTTTTTTTCCTACTATGGCAGTCAATGGCTCCAGTGAACTGTTTGCTTACTGACATTCTTCAAAATATCTTCCCTTGTGTGAGTAAAGGATGACAGAATATTCATTTTAAAGTGAACTATCCCTTTAAATTAAATAATTTTGATATATGTATGTATTATTCCAATGAACGTGTTACTAATAATAATAATTTCACCTTTATTGTACAACTTTTTATTATTTTGGGAAAATGTCATATACACAAGAAGAAATGGTCCGGATCCAAGCCACATGTTCTTCAGGAGACTAAGGACTATCGCACCAGTTTAAAGAATATTATGAATACAAAAGCAAGAAAGACTTGCAATATTCTTAAAGAATATACTTTTTTTAAATTATTAATTTATCAAGGTTTGTATACTCTGGCATTTTTTTGTTTCATTGTTCTTTTTTTATTTTGTAGTATATGTGTATTAATATATTTTCTTTGCTGTATTTTACTTTTTTTTTCTTCTGGCAATAAAAGAAAACACAAAAAACAAAGATCAACTGCACAACGTGTGTAAACCTCCAATACATCTATAAAGTCATCATTACATCACAATTCAATTTCTCATAGTATAGTGTCTATAGTATTAAACACAAATTTTACACAACATTAAATATTATTTTCAAATAAACGTTTATATTTATTATTATTTTTAATGATTATTGCCCCTGGTTCAGTAATGAACTCCTGTAATAAAGTAGCCGTGGCTGGGACAGATTTTAATATCTCCTCAAGGTGCGATCTAATGCGGTTTACATGAAATAAGCCGGAGCCGGTTTAAGCTGACCGACCTGTTGCCATGACAGCAAGCCCAGGATGAGCTTCGAAGAACCAAACAATCCCAGATCAAGACAAATCAATCCAGCTGCCGGAGTTAGCGGCGTACGGAGAACGGGCCCCAGATGTGCTCCACATCCAGACCCAGAACTCATCTGATCAGCTGAGCATCAGACCCAGACCCAGAACTCATCTGATCAGCTGAGCATCAGACCCAGACCCAGAACTCATCTGATCAGCTGAGCATCAGACCCAGACCCAGAACTCATCTGATCAGCTGAGCATCAGATCCAGACCCAGAACTCATCTGATCAGCTGAGCATCAGATCCAGACCCAGAACTCATCTGATCAGCTGAGCATCAGACCCAGACCCAGAACTCATCTGATCAGCTGAGCATCAGATCCAGACCCAGAACTCATCTGATCAGCTGAGCATCAGACCCAGACCCAGAACTCATCTGATCAGCTGAGCATCAGATCCAGACCCGGAACTCATCTGATCAGCTGAGCATCAGATCCAGACCCGGAACTCATCTGATCAGCTGAGCATTTACTGGATGAGCTCTGAGCACTGTACGGCCCACTGATTCCTTATCTTATCTGTGCTTCATCTTTTATAACTCTTTCAGTTTACCTTTGTTCTTATCTTTGGTTATTGTTGTTTTATTTATACATCATCCCTTTATTCTTTTAAATTCTCCTTACAACTGTATTTTTCTATTTCTTAAGCATCTGTTGGTTATTATTTTTGGTTATGGCTGTCTGACTGGAAGAGATTGGGAAAGGAGAGCAGTGTGCTTCGCTTCATTCTGCTCGTGTGTAAAGCAGCGGACTCAAGAAACGGGAGGCCCTGCGGGGCAAAGGTCACGACCCCTACCGCCGAATTTAGAATCAGGCAGATAGGGAACCATATCTCCGTTTTATTTTCAAATTCTCTTTACTTTTTAATTACCCTAGTTTTTATTTTTAATGCTTAGTCATGGTATTCCTTTCTTATGCATGTTACCACTGTTTTAATACAGTTCTACGTAAAGCACTTTGAATTGTCATTGAGTATGAAATGTGCTGTGTGAATAAACTTGATTGAAAATGAGTGTGTGAAGTCCCCATTATGGAGATCAGTGTTAGCTTCAGTCACGCTCTCGACTCTGTTCAAACATTCGCTTTTCTCCGGCTGCTTTAACGCTCTTTATAAAGCAAGAGAAACAGTGTTGAGATGAAGCTGGGGAGTAGGGCTGAACGATATTCTGTTTTAACATCGACATCGCGATGTGCGCGTGTGCGATAGTCACATCGCCGGAACATGCGATGTGAAGGGTAGTAGTGTTTTTATACGCTCTATGGTAGTAGCCCATGGTGTATTAAGGAAGCACACAGTAAACACGAGTGTGTTGCTGGAGTGACACGCACGTTCCTCATGCCGGCACAGTGATTGGTTCGCTGTGCCGCTGCTCACCGCACACGGCCAAACATTCACTGCTAAAATGTGCGACGAAGAGGATCCGAAGAGGGAAAAAAAGGTTTGTACCAGAAATCATCTTTTTGGGACTATTTCGGCTACATAAAGGAGGATGTTGAACAAAAAGAGCTACTTTGCATGGAGTGTCTTGTGGCCACAAAACAAGAAATGCCACCAATTTGTCTGATCACTTAAAACGGCACCACAAAGATCTTTACGACGAATACAAAGCAGGGCTCGACATTAACGCTTGTCCGGGACATGTGGGTGTTTTGAAGGGACAAGTGAAAGATAACTTTACTTGACTGATGGACAAGAGCCGGATTAAAGCACAAAATACCTAGCGAATCACCAAATGCAAGAATGTTTGTGCATTAGTTTAGTGTAAGTGGCGATCGATTGTGGATAATATATGATGAACTGATGATAATAAGGTCGCGCTGTTGACACTCGTGCAGCCTCTCGAGGAGAAATCACAACACTTGAGCGTTTTCCTATCACGACTGAAAATGACACTGATATGACAGCTCCATAAACAACTAATTAACAATCACTTAGTCACTTACATTTTAGATGCAATATTTAGTGTTGTTGTTCTATTTCAGCAGCGAAAATCGTTCACAGCAGACCCGTAACGCGTCTCACTCACAGAAACAAGTGTGAACGATTCAGCGTTCGAATGAATCGTTTGAATGAACGACTCAGTGACTCACTCATTAAGACGGTCACCTGCTGCCACCTACTGGAGCTTTAATGTCATGTTTACACACTTTCCAACATTTCTTTTTGTCACTTGTAATAAAGCTTGCTTATTAGTGAAATTATTAATATCACGGAATGGTAATTATTGACTTTAGCCTGGATTGATGGCTCTCAATATCGCAATATATATCGTTGGGGTAAAAAATATCGCAATGTAATTTTTTTCCAATATCGTGCAGCCCTACTGGGGAGTCAAATCTCTGATTAAATATGGAGAATGTTCTTCTGTGAATGACCCGTGCATTTTAGCCATAATCACGGATGCCGTGATAAACAATATCTGAGGCGATTGACTAATGAATGATTAAATGTAAAATAAAGTATAACCCTAGAAAGAAATGACATTGTTGGTGAGTTCATAGTAGAATCAATTTCTTATATCACATCATGTAACATATTTGATTATGCAGTGCTTTATTACACAACGAGCTGTCATAAGTAATAATTCAGTAAAACATAACTGTGCTCAATCTTATTGACAACATTTGCACATTACATTTGACTAACTCCATTATATGCAATTATTGATTCTACAAACGTTCAGTTCCAGAACTGTTGGGGAAGAAAACAGGAGAAGTGTCTGTAAAATCTATCTCACGTTTTGTAAGAAGCAACGAGTACAGATTTGACCTGGGTAGGAAAAATAATCGAAAAATACACAAAAATACTTGTTTTGTGAAAACCTCCCACTGGAATATGAAATATTGTTTATTTGCCCGGCATGTTGTGCCGATGAAGCGCGTCACCAGACGAAGGCGGCCCGTTCGCGGAGCATCCTCGGGCCGAATCGCTGCCACTCGCGCTGGTGGATCCACAGCTCCTGTGTGGTGTCCAAACACGCCAGAACCGCTCCGCCCTTCCACGCCGTCACTCGCGGATCCATGTCCTGACGGAGGAGCAGTGATGGGAGCAATGCGTTACACTGCAGAAAATGCTCTTCTTACTCAGTATTTTTGTCTCGTTTCTCGTCCAAACATCTAAATATTCTTACATTAAGAAACATTTACTAGACCAGCGAAAGTAATTGTCTTGTTTTGGGGAAAAAATACTCAAAATGAAGAGAGTTTTTGCTTAAAATAAGATAAATAATCTGCCAATGGGGTGAGAAAAATAATCTTAATTCAAACAGAAAACAAGATTATTTCTCTCACCCCATTGGCAGATTATTTATCTTATTTTAAGCAAAAACTCTCTTCATTTTGAGTTATTTTCCCCAAAACAAGACAATTACTTTTGCTTGTCTAGTAAATACTTCTTGTTTTAAGAATCTTTAGATATTTTGACTAGAAACAAGACAAAAATACTAAGTAAGATTTTTTTTTTTTTTTGCAGTGCTCTGAACCAAATGTCTTGTAGTGTCTTCAGCAGTGTGTAAAAATATAACACACACACGCACGTCGCATGCACGCACACACAGTTGTGGCAAATTCTTAGTCCCACTTGTCTTCAATATGTCAATGAAAATCTTGAAGTTCCAGGTCTCAGGAAGGTTAACTTTATTGTATGAACAACACAGAGAGATGCCAGCTGAACATCTCACTCTGCTGTTCATACAATAAAGTTTAAAGTGAGATTTTCATTGACATATTGAAGACAAGAGGGAGTTAGAATTTGCCACAACAACACACCAACAATGCTGTACATGGACAACACACACACACACGTATGCACGCACGCACGGACACACACACGCACAAGAATACACACACACACACAGACACACACAGACACAGACACACACACACACACTGCATTTTTACTTTCTCATAAAAACTCCTCCTGTGTGATTTATAAGCCTTTTGTAAAGTGGGGCCATGGGTAATGTCCTCATATTTCACCCTCTCCTGTAATACCTGTGTCATACCCATGGCATTATACACATTTGTGTCCTCATGTGTCACAAAAACAAGCCCACACACACACACACCTTCGGGCGTGTGATGACGTCGACGTTCTCCACCAGACAGCGGAAGGATGGAGGCATCTTGTTGAGGATGCGATGCTGCAGGAACTCCTGCGCTCCGTGAAACAGCAGCCCTCCGCCCACCACCAGAATACAGCCGTACATCTTACGCTTCGTCTCATCAGAGGCTGTGCAAACACACACACACACACACAACATGAGCTCATAACACATAAAGGTACAATAAATAACCCATCTATAATTACCCGGTTGACCCACTCTTAAACGGTTAGTTCACCCAAAAATGTAATTTCTGTCATTAATAAAGTGGTTGTGTGTGTGTGTGTGTGTGTGTGTGTTTGCGCACTAAAGTATTCTCATCTCTTCATCATATTAAGGCTGGACCGCTGGAGTCACATGACTATTTTAACCATGTCTTTACTTCCTTTCTGACCCTTGAAAGTGTTCAATGCCGTCTATGGAGGAGTCAGAGTTCATCAGGAATATCTTCATCTGTGTGTGAAGATGAGCGGAGGTCTGACGGCTGGCCAACCACAGGAGGAATTAATCACACAATTTACATTACTGGCTGAACTAACGCTTTAAGTCTCTTAAAACCAAGATGAAGAACAAGTCTAACACTTTCATTCTAATCAACAGCTATTAATGTGCATGCAAATGGCCAACCAATAAGATGCGAGATTCCCCCATGTGCTGGCAAACAGTGAACCGCGCCAGTATTTACCGCAGCAGTCAATGCTGTGTAAGATGGCTTTATCCATGCCGAGAGCTTTTCCCTCAAACTGAGTCACGGCCGTCTTCCGGAGCAGCAGAGCTGAGGACGATTCGTCCGCTTCGGCCCCAGAGACGAGGCCCTCGGCCTGGGCATCAGCATCCGGAGTCCCCTTCTCCAGCGGCTCACACTCGCCCTCAAACCCAGCCGGCTTCGGGAAGGCTCTGCGGTCCGCGCTGGCTTTAGAAGACTGTGTGTGAGAGAGAAAAACACACTGAGAACACACACACTATACCATCCTGAGATGAATGATTCCATCCGTCCTGAGAGCTGCTTCTCCTAGCTTTTTATCCATCAGTTTGTGCGTATATAAAACCTACTGTGCTGTGAAACGCTTCGCACACAAGAACAAATGTAGGGCTGATTCTGATTGGATGGCTGTGGTTTGCTATTGGCTAATCTCATGTGAGTGACAGCTGGCCCCGCCCTCGTCATCAGAGAAGAGATGAAGTTATTCTGATTCAGGATTATTAACACAATAATGATGCACACCCATAAATAATTTACAATAAACACTGCAATTTTCCATAAAAAAAACACGAACTGTCCATTTTGATTTCATGCTGACCTTAAAGACCAATTTCATCACTAATCAGATTTATATTTAATTTATTTGCATGTTTTTGATGTTCTCCAATATTAATGCATGTTTGAATAAATCCGTCAAGTTTTTAGAATCATGATTATGTAATGGCAAAGTTAGCATTATAACTATTATTATAAAAACATCCTTGAGTGTAATTAATGTTTGTATTTAAATCAGTTAATTTTAACATTAATAACACAGTAATGTAGTAACTGAAGCCCGTGTGTAGTTCAGAGCATTAGTTGAGAGATGTTTTCTCTCGGTAACATTTGTCATGTACTGTATAATAATCGATATTGAATCGCAAGCTTGTAAATGTAAATCGAGCTGTGAAATGTGTGTCAGTCCCCGGCCCTAACTGCCTGTTTTCAGCAGGAACAGTGGCAGTATTGTTCTTTGGCACCAGCCGGTGTTTAAAGGGACAGTTCAGCCCATAATGAACCATAATGAGTGGCCCGCCCCTTTAAACCAGCTCACACTGGTCTGGTGTGTGTTTAGGAGAGCCGTGCCTGGTCCTGCTTGCTCTGTGTGTTCAGGAGGAAATGCTCATCATGTGGATCCTCAGCGTCCCCTTGAGAGCGATGCAGCAGGGAGACCATCTTCTGACCCACAATCCCAAACGCAGCCGGGTAGAACAACGCCATGGGAGCCTACAGAGCAGATCACACAGAAACCAGTGGTCATTTGGACGGCAAATTCTGATTTGATTTTAGTCTTAGTATTTTGACTAAACTGCTATATAGTTGTTGTCTTATTATATTTATGAACCACTCTGAACTGCCCTGAACTTCCCTGAACCGCTTTGAACTGCCCAGAACAGATCTGAACTGACCTGAACAGATCTGAACCGCTCTGAACTGACCTGAACAGATCTGAACTGACCTGAACAGATCTGAACCGCTCTGAACTGACCTGAACAGATCTGAACCGCTCTGAACTGACCTGAACCGCTCTGAACTGACCTGAACCGCTCTGAACTGACCTGAACCGCTCTGAACTGACCTGAACCGCTCTGAACTGACCTGAACCGCTCTGAACTGACCTGAACTGACCTGAACAGATCTGAACCGCTCTGAACTGACCTGAACCGCTCTGAACCGCTCTGAACTGACCTGAACACATCTGAACCGCTTTGAACCGCCCTGAACAGATGTGAACCGCTCTGAACTGACCTGAACAGATCTGAACCGCTCTGAACTGACCTGAACAGATCTGAACCGCTCTGAACTGACCTGAACCGCTCTGAACCGCTCTGAACTGACCTGAACAGATCTGAACCGCTCTGAACTGACCTGAACCGCTCTGAACTGACCTGAACCGCTCTGAACTGACCTGAACACATCTGAACCGCTTTGAACCGCCCTGAACAGATCTGAACCGCTCTGAACTGACCTGAACAGATCTGAACCGCTCTGAACTGACCTGAACCGCTCTGAACTGACCTGAACCGCTCTGAACTGACCTGAACAGATCTGAACCGCTCTGAACTGACCTGAACCGCTCTGAACTGCTCTGAACTGACCTGAACCGCTCTGAACCGCTCTGAACCGCTCTGAACCGCTCTGAACCGACCTGAACAGATCTGAACCGCTCTGAACTGACCTGAACCGCTCTGAACCGCTCTGAACCGCTCTGAACCGCTCTGAACTGACCTGAACAGATCTGAACCGCTCTGAACTGACCTGAACCGCTCTGAACTGACCTGAACCGCTCTGAACTGACCTGAACCGCTCTGAACCGCTCTGAACTGACCTGAACAGATCTGAACCGCTCTGAACAGATCTGAACCGCTCTGAACCGCTCTGAACTGACCTGAACACATCTGAACCGCTTTGAACCGCCCTGAACAGATCTGAACTGCTCTGAACTGACCTGAACAGATCTGAACCGCTCTGAACTGACCTGAACAGATCTGAACCGCTCTGAACTGACCTGAACACATCTGAACCGCTCTGAACTGCCCTGAACAGATCTGAACTGCCCTAAACACATCTGAACTGACCTGAACAGATCTGAACCGCTCTGAACTGACCTGAACACATCTGAACCGCTCTGAACTGCCCTGAACAGATCTGAACTGCCCTAAACACATCTGAACTGACCTGAACAGATCTGAACCGCTCTGAACTGACCTGAACAGATCTGAACCGCTCTGAACTGACCTGAACAGATCTGAACTGCCCTGAACAGATCTGAACTGACCTGAACAGATCTGAACCGCTCTGAACTGCCCTGAACAGATCTGAACTGCCCTAAACACATCTGAACTGACCTGAACAGATCTGAACAGATCTGAACTGACCTGAACAGATCTGAACTGCCCTGAACCGCTCTGAACTGACCTGAACCGCTCTGAACTGCCCTGAACCGCTCTGAACTGACCTGAACCGCTCTGAACTGACCTGAACAGATCTGAACTGACCTGAACCGCTTTGAACTGACCTGAACCGCTCTGAACTGACCTGAACAGATCTGAACCGCTCTGAACTGACTTGAACAGATCTGAACCGCTCTGAACTGACCTGAACCGCTCTGAACCGCTCTGAACCGACCTGAACAGATCTGAACCGCTCTGAACTGACCTGAACAGATCTGAACCGCTCTGAACTGACCTGAACCGCTCTGAACCGCTCTGAACTGACCTGAACAGATCTGAACCGCTCTGAACTGACCTGAACAGATCTGAACCGCTTTGAACCGCCCTGAACAGATCTGAACCGCTTTGAACTGACCTGAACAGATCTGAACCGCTTTGAACCACCCTGAACAGATCTGAACCGCTTTGAACCGCCCTGAACAGATCTGAACCACTCTGAACTGACCTGAACAGATCTGAACCGCTCTGAACTGAACTGAACAGATCTGAACCGCTCTGAACTGACCTGAACAGATCTGAACCGCTTTGAACCACCCTGAACAGATCTGAACCGCTTTGAACCGCCCTGAACAGATCTGAACCGCTTTGAACCGCCCTGAACAGATCTGAACCGCTCTGAACTGACCTGAACAGATCTGAACCGCTCTGAACTGAACTGAACAGATCTGAACCGCTCTGAACTGACCTGAACAGATCTGAACCGCTTTGAACCGCCCTGAACAGATCTGAACCGCTCTGAACTGACCTGAACAGATCTGAACCGCTTTGAACCGCCCTGAACAGATCTGAACTGACCTGAACAGATCTGAACCGCTCTGAACTGAACTGAACAGATCTGAACCGCTCTGAACTGACCTGAACAGATCTGAACCGCTTTGAACCGCCCTGAACAGATCTGAACCGCTCTGAACTGACCTGAACAGATCTGAACCGCTCTGAACTGCCCTGAACAGATCTGAACTGCCCTGAACAGATCTGAACCGCTTTGAACCGCCCTGAACAGATCTGAACCGCTTTGAACCGCCCTGAACAGATCTGAACCGCTCTGAACTGACCTGAACAGATCTGAACCACTTTGAACTGACCTGAACAGATCTGGGGCTGCAGTGGCTCAGTGGTTCATGTAGGTCGTCTACAAACCAGAAGGTTGGTGGTTCAATCCCCGGTTCCACCTGACCAAGTGTCAAAGTGTCCATGAGCAAGACACCTAACCCCAGCTGCTCCCGACGAGCTGGATGGCGCCTTACATGGCTGACATCGCCGTCGGTGTATGAATGGGTGAATGTGAGGCAAAAATGTAAAGCGCTTTGGATAAAAGCGCTATATAAATGCAGTCCATTTACCATCTGCACCGCTTTGAACCGCCCTGAACAGATCTGAACCGCCCTGAACAGATCTGAACCGCTTTGAACCGCCCTGAACAGATCTGAACCGCTTTGAACCACCCTGAACAGATCTGAACCGCTTTGAACCGCCCTGACCAGCTCTGAACCGCCCTGAACCGCTCTGAACTGCCCTGAACCGCTTTGAACTGCCCTGAACCGCTTTGAACTGCCCTGAACAGATCTGAACCGCTTTGAACCGCCCTGAACAGATCTGAACCGCCCTGAACTGCCCTGAACCGCTTTGAACCACCCTGAACAGATCTGAACCGCTTTGAACCGCCATGACCAGCTCTGAACCGCTCTGAACTGCCCTGAACCGCTTTGAACTGCCCTGAACAGATCTGAACCGCTTTGAACCGCCCTGAACAGATCTGAACTGCCCTGAACCGCTTTGAACTGCCCTGAACAGATCTGAACCGCTCTGAACTGCCCTGAACCACTCTGAACTGCCCTGAACCGCTTTGAACTGCCCTGAACAGATCTGAACCGCTCTGAACTGCCCTGAACCGCTCTGAACTGCCCTGAACCGCTCTGAACTGCCCTGAACCGCTCTGAACTGCCCTGAACCGCTCTGAACTGCCCTGAACCGCTCTGAACTGCCCTGAACCGCTCTGAACTGCCCGCTCTTTAGAGCTGCTTTATTTGAATTAGTCTCATATTTGATGAAGTTTGCATCTCTGATTCTGTTGTTTTCGTGTTTATTTCTTTGAAACTATCTGTATTGTGTAATGTCCTATAGAAATACAGCTGACACCATGTGCTAAAGCTAATCCGGCCCATCTGTACCTGGAGTTTCTCGTCTCCCAACCGTAACTGATACAGCAGCACTGGGGAGTCTGGGAAACGTGTGCGGAACTCGTGGTCCTGCAGCCCGGAAATATCCTGCAGGAACATCAATAATACATCAGATCACAGCAGGAGAAGCCAATATGAAAGAATACGACGAAATAAATATTGAACACACACACATAAACACCTTTAGGCCATTTACACTGCCCCTAATAAGAACAGCTGTTATTGTCTCCTAAAAGAAATGATCGATTCTGAACTGAAACATCAGTAATTCAGCCTTAGGTTTGTTCCTAATTAGCATAATGCCCACCTCTGGTCCTGATTGGCTGAACAGCGTCTCTTAGCCCCGCCCTCACTCACTGTAGTTAATGCCCGCCTCTGGTCCTGATTGGCTGAACAGCGGCTCTTAGCCCCGCCCTCACTCACTGTAGTTAATGCTCGCCTCTGGTCCTGATTGGCTGAGCAGCGTCTCTTAGCCCCGCCCACACTCACTGTAGTTAATGCCCGCCTCTGGTCCTGATTGGCTGAACCGCGTCTCTTAGCCCCGCCCTCACTCACTGTAGTTAATGCCCGCCTCTGGTCCTGATTGGCTGAGCAGCGTGTCTCAGCCCCGCCCTCACTCCCTGTAGTTAATGCTCACCTCTGGTCTTGATTGGCTGAGCAGCGTCTCTTAGCCCCGCCCTCACTCACTGTAGTTAATGCCCGCCTCTGGTCCTGATTGGCTGAACAGCGTCTCTTAGCCCCGCCCTCACTCACTGTAGTTAATGCCCGCCTCTGGTCCTGATTGGCTGAACAGCATCTCTTAGCCACGCCCCTCACTCCCTGTAGTTAATGCCCGCCTCTGGTCCTGACACAACTAGGATTTTTAAAATGGTGAATATTGACCTGATCCAGATGGCAGAAGGACTCTTTCAGCTGGTGCAGTAAGACACTGTCGAGTTTGTTGCCGAGTTGACATTCTCTGTAGGGAAATCCAGCTCTCTGCATGAGCCAGAAAAAACACCGCGTCACGTCCGCGCCTCCGTACGCCAGACACAACCTGAGACACACAGAGGTTTACTGTGCTGTATGATAGTAAGAGATCATTCGATTAAAACTTTAAAGGTGCCCTAGTATTAAACATTGAATTAACCTTGCCATAGTGAAATAATAAGAGTACAGTACATGGACATCACACACTGCACTGCAAAACATGCTCTTCTTACTCAGTATTTTTGTCTTATTTCTAGTCTAAACATCTAAAAATTCCTACATTAAAGGTCCCGTTGTTCGCGATTCCATCTTTCTAACTTTAGTTAGTGTGTAATGTTGCTGTTGGAGCATAAATAATACCTGTAAAATTATAAAGCTCAAAGTTCAATGCCAAGCGATATATTTTATTTAACAGAAGTTCCCTTTCAAAGCCGACAGCGAACGGCCGGTCTGGACGACACCGCTGCACTTCCTGCTGTGATGACGTCACTAGAACCGTTTGTTGACTAAAGCTCCGCCCACAAGAACACGCAAAATAGGGGGCGTGGTCTCGTTGCATCTCCCCGTTATGTAAGAGGCGGGACCTTTCCGGGGAAAGTGCGCTAAGCTGCTGTCCAATCACAGCGCGGGAAGCGCTGGCCCAATCAGAACTCGTTACGTGTTTCTGAAGGAGGGACTTCATAGAACAAGGAAATCATCAGGCCGTTTGTAGGACAGAGGAAACAGCGCTGTACAGATAAGTGTTTTTTTACACGCGAAACATGAACTCATGTTATATTGCACACTGTAAACATAATCAAAGCTTCGAAAACACGAGAAGAACGGGACCTTTAAGAAACATTTACTAGACAAGAAAAAATTATTGTCTTGTTTTGGGGAAAATAACTCTAAATGAAGAGAGTTTTTGCTTAAAATAAGATAAATAATCTGCCAATGGGGTGAGATAAATAATCTTGTTTTCTGTGTTACCATGTTTAACATGTCCTCATCTAGTGTGTTTGTCTCACCTGGAGCTGCGGTGGGACACTCCGTCCTCAACACAACACACACTGGTCTTCTGATCGCCCACATCCACAACACACGCGCTGCTCAGGCCGCTGCCGAAGGTCGCACACACTGACTCCTGATGCACAATCACAGCTACACACACACAGTTTCACACCACCTAATGAGTGTGTTTACAAGCACACCAGTAAACTGATAACTCACAAATATCAGCTTATTCTTATTTATTGCTAAACGCTTGCTCTGTCTGGATGCGTTTAAATCTGATCTAATATGCGTTTTCCTCACCTATCACACACACACTCTTCAATAATCCGACAGAAAGCAGGTTAATGCGTTTACATGCAGCGCGAAATCGGGTTAGAGTCAAAAAACTCCCTGTGCCGTACAGTTCAATACACGTGTACCGTTACACCCCTACAAAGGCACATGTGACTTGTATTAACACATTTTGGTACGCTTTGAAATGTTGCTTTGTAAAAGCAAACCGACCCAATAAGAAAATGCAGCATTGCAACAAAAGAAGTCCCAGTTTCAGAAGAAAGCAAACGAAGCACTGACCTAAGGGTCAACACGACACGGCAATATACAAGTGTGTGCAAGACAAGCCAATGTAGAGCAGCGCAACGATGTCTGAGTCACAACAGAATAAACTGCATCAAAAAAGATCAGGAATATTCTTGGTGACGTACCGGAGAAGCCCATCTTAACCAGCAGCATATTGACCACTTCCTTCACGTGCTGCCTGTTGTAGATGTCTGGGATCAGGAGGATGCATCTGTAATACTGAACACCATCAAGTCATCAGACCACCTGATTGCACACGCCAGCCGAAGGAAGCCTGAAGCGGCACCGGACTCTGGTACCTTCAGATCCTTCAGAGGGATTTCTAGAAGCTTCTGAATGGCGTGAGTCCAGATGGTCTCGAGGTCCACCAGTACTGCTGTGAGAGAGCCGCCCAGCCCACTGTGGACATTCAGATGACCTCTGCAGACGGGCCAGTGGAGGCTGTAGCAGTCCATAGGGTTCACATACAGCGCCTGAGAGAGAGAGGGAGGGGGAGAGAGAGAGAGAGAGAGCTTCTAATGCTGCCTTCACATGCTATGGGAATTTCGTACTTCCCACTTCTGATTCCAGCATCAACCCATTAGTCTGCCCACACCAGAGGATTCGAGATTCATTATTCTCCTATATTTCACCTTTATTCTACACTGCTCTTGTAAAAACAGTCTGACGGTTTCCAGGTTCTATGAAGCCTCAGAAATACGCAATGGGCTCTGATTGGTCAGCTGGCCCAGCTGTCCTCTGATTGGCTAACGGCCTAGATCACGTGTTCCTGAAACCCCTCCCCTTTACCGGCCGTAAAGACTGCAGATCTATAGCGATCGCTACTGAAGGCCACCTTTGGTATTTTTAGCACGATATTAGCCAAATATCTGTCGCAAGGTTTATTAACCCAAAGCCAGCACTAAACACTGGCTTTACTATAGTAGCCAAACACAGAACCACGCTTATCATGCCTGAGATTAACAATACATTAAAGATCTAATCACACTAAATCCAAGTTTACTGTTGAGATTTAAACGTTTGTAACGTTAGATGTTTGTCGGATAACGTTAAGTATGAATGAGCGTTTAACAAACGGGTTTGTTGTTTTAAACTGGCTTCAACGTACGATTAACAGCACGAACTATTACAGGAAACACATCGACGAATCATAAATCATTACAGGCTGTGGCCCGTTCTTAAAGTCAGAACTGCTCCATCAGGACAAGCCGTTGTGCGAATCCTGCGTTGAACTCGCAGAGATTGTGGAAGCTTTCCTCCGTAAAATGTGCAGCTCAGAGCGAGATTTGGGTAATAATTATTAAAAATAAATTAACCATTGATCCCGAGCTCGCTGAACAAAGTGGACCTGCAATCCGGATGAAAATAACAGCGTTTCGTCAGCATTACGGCAACAACACTCCAGCCTACTAACTCTTCACCACAGCAATGAAAAATGGCCCCGCCCCCTTATTTAATATTCTCGGAGGAGGAGTTTATGTAAATATTGGGATTAGTGATGTCACCAACCCTGGAGGAACGCCTGTAGTCTCTACCGGCCGTCTGCTGTAGTCCTCAGAAACAGATTTCTGCAAATATCTCCCTTTGCTTACAGTGAAAGTGAAATCGTGTTTTACCACCTCTTTAAAAATCACTAAAATAAAAAAGAGTTATAAAACAATCTTTGCCATAGAATATAGGTCACAGATGGAACGTTCTTGTTTCCATTGGTTTATTTCAAGATCTGAGGAGAATTATCGATTGTTGCGGCAGGTCTTAAAGGGACAGCAGCCTAATATGTGGCTGGTAAAAGAGTTAACGTCAAGCCCTGCTGAGCGCATCAAGACCTCGGCATGTTTGAGAAAGCGTTGTGAATATTTCCGTGCGGTGTTTGTGACTTGCATGAGCAGCGTTCCGTCTCACCTCTTCTCCCACGAGATGTTGGGGCTGATGAGATGTGTTAGTCCAGCTGACTTTAGAGTTCGGCTCGAGAACAGCAGGTCGTATTTGTCTGTTGTATAATCTGGCCTGTGAAGACACACACACACACACACACACACACACACACACACACACACACACACACACACACACACACACACACACACACACACACACACACACAGGTTTGTTTCACTATATTAGTGAGGATATTACATAGATTTCCATTGATTTTATATCAGGTTAATGACACTTTCTATCCCCTAACCCAACCCCTATTCCTAATCCTACCCATCACACACACACACACACACAGGTTTGTTTCACTATATTAGTGAGGATATTACATAGATTTCCATTGATTTTATATCAGGTTAATGACACTTTCTATCCCCTAACCCAACCCCTATTCATAATCCTACCCATCACACACACACACACACACAGCCTCTAAACCTACCCATCACAGAAACGTACAGAGTGTAAGACTGAAAAAACTAGTATATGCCGAAATGTCTGAATGAAGAACAAGGACTCTCTGAGAAAATAAAGGAAATTAACATCTGAACTGTCCCTCACACACCACTGGAGACGCAAGTCTCACCTCAGTATCAGCTAATCTACATCTTTCCCTATATACCCCGTCTCCCCAATTCCTTCCCTGTCTCATGCTGAGATCACTGAAAACACACACAAAATCTCTTTGTTACAATGTCAATCCACACGATACAGTATTATATGCGTTTGATATCGTTTGAAATGTCTCAGTGCGACTGGTACAAATATCTCATCTCCACAGAAGTTAACCAAAAGATAATCAATGTTTTAAGAGTTTAAAGATATCTTGTCTTAGTTTGGTGGGTGTGGCTTTCAGCCGTTTGGCCTTTACATCAATACAAGTCTTGATCAATGCAAATTCCCATTGTGCACTCGTGTTTACATTTGAAAGAGTTTGTGCATTTGTTTCTGGGTATTTAAGGAAATGTTGCAAAGAGCTCAGGGCTTGACACTTTAAACCGGTCAGCCCGTAATGCTGGATGTCTCAAGATAGCCAGCATTATGTAGTTTTCAGAAGTCAGGTATACATTTCATTCTTTACTTCAGAGTATTTGATGTTATATATGGATTACCTTTGAATTGACTATGTTATTGGCTTTATACATTTACCTGACTGTTAAATAAATTGTTACACTTTGATTGATTCTGACTTGCTCTGGAATTATTCAGGTTGGGTATAATTTCAACAAAGGGTTAAACGGAATAATTAAATGTGTACTTAAACTATTAAAAATGAATGACCAAATAACCAATTGGCATTCTAACCCAAATTCTAAATTATCAATAAATGGAGTCAGATAACGAGGAATTGGAATAAAATCCCCTTTTCCCCGCTGAAAAGACGAACGCGCAGCGACCTTCACCCGCCGATCGTCAGCCTCCATTGGGACGATTTGGGCGGCCTTACAAGAGCAATAGATTTAAATAAACTTGTTTTGGCCGATTTATAAGCCTTTTAAACTAGTGAGGACCAGTCCAATGTCCTCACTAGTGAGTCATTTTTATATTCTACTATATAAGTGAGGACATTTGTGTCCTCACAAGTATTGCCCAACAAGGAACACACACACACACACACACACACACACACCTGCTCT
>NC_090184.1:810046-877546 GCF_024679245.1 Pseudorasbora parva
TTTTTCAAAAATATGAATTGCTCTGCTGCTGAAGGACTTCCTCTCACAAGGGACTCTTCTTTCTGGCATCCACAAATATTCTTTTACAAATGAGGAAAATTACTGCTCTCTCTTTCCGATAAATGATGAATGGATCATGCGTTCTGGACTAAATCTAGCTGCCTATCACAATACTATACACACAACTTACTGTATTTGGTGTGTCCAAATGGAAATGCTCCCACACCACAGATGTACAGCATCATGGAGCCTCCATTTTTATTTATTCTATTAATATATCCCCTATGAATCTTTATAATTCTATATCTGTAACTTATCTGTCACTATCTAAATTAGCCTAAGAATGTGTCACTATAGCTATCCTAACTATCTGTCACTTACATATCAGTCAATATACCTAAATAACCAAAGGGCATTATAATGCCCCCTTCACGTGCTATCGGAATTATCGTAAATACGAATTTCCGAGGTAAGAATGGCTCATGAACGCGCTCTGATGTCGTGTTTACCACTGGGAAGTTCAGATATCATTTTGATACCCAATTTCCCAAGATGGGCGGGGCTTAAAGGACAACTCCGGCGAATTTTTAAGTTTATCTTGATCGTTATATCTTTGTGAGTAGTCTATAGAAAAAAACCGAACCGGATTAGTGCTTTAAAAAATGCGATTAAAATGTCTGTCCAACATGAACAGGGCCTTTACACTTAGCCATTGTTTAAATTCACCTGTGTTAGCCGGCTAGCTGTGTCTCGCACTGAAGTCCCGTGGGAACGCAGCGGTAGCCGGAAAAACAGTCCAGTGGGGAAGAGCGTCATGTCTGTAAAGCACGATTATTTTATTACTGCACATCTTTCCTCAAGCCGTGTGTGGAAGGATACATAAAGTTTACATTCCCTCCACTCCTCTTTACCCACGGAATGGCCTTATTCTTCCACCGGCCCGCTGTGTTGTGTGTGTGTAAGTTAGTCAAGTGTTCGCCGCACATTTTCACAATTCGGAAAGGCACAAACGCGAACCGTTTCTACTTCACTCGTGAGCCCGATCGGTCTGGTCACGAACGAATCGTTCTTTTGAACCGGTTCTTTTTAGTGAACCGGGTGAACCAGTTCACCGAATCGTACTGAATCGTTCTAAACGGGTCGCGTCTCAAATCAGCGCTGACGTTACTTTAGTTACTCACTTTCTGACATGAGAGAGTCCCTCCGAATATTAATAAACTAATGTCTTGAATTATATGTTGTAACTCCAGCCGTTCACAGAACTGAGTAATGTTTTGCTGAGAGAGCTGATGAACTCACAAGCCGCTGATACTGAGCATGAGCGAGTGAACGAGCAGCGGCCCTCGGATCAGCAGGACAGAATCGAAAACCGTTTCTCTCAGACACGTTCGAGCCGATGAGTAGAGCCTCTTCACACACACGATGCTCTTCCCCACTGGACTATTTTTCCGGCTACCGCTGCGTTCCCACGGGACTCCAGCGCGAGACACAGCTAGCCGGCTAACACAGGTGAATTTAAACAATGGCTAAGTGGCTAAACGCATCTCGTTGTCTTATGAGGGACCTGTTCATGTTGGACAGACATTTTAATTGCATGTTGTGTCTGTTAAGCGGCTCTAGACACCCGTTACGTCTATGTCCCCAGAGCTGCCGTTTAGCTGAGGGGCGGCTCTGGGCATTAACTGGAATAACGCCGCGTTTTTTTTTCTATAGACTGAACTCACAAAGATATAACGATCAAGATAAACTTAAACATTTGCCGGAGTTGTCCTTTAACCGTTCAAAATGGCGGATGGGAGACGAATTCCTGCTGTGCCAGGTGTTTTACTAGTTTTTATTCCACAACAATTTCATTGTCTTGTCGTTAAAGTAGTACATATTTACATAAATTCATAATCATTTGAAGCATATTTGTGTATTTTAAACACATCGAAAATCGCATCTAGTTGACCATCATTCCAGAATAGTGAGCAAGCGGACTATCTATCTAGTGTGGTAAAGTAGCTCTACAATAGGATCATTTACAGCTGAAAACTACTGCCATTTTAGTCTTTAGCAGCCTTATCTTGTCTACATTATGCCTTTATTGTGAATATGATTAGCCTATAAACGATATGCTTTTGTGTTGTGCTGCTGTGTTTGCCAGTGATTATGATTTTCTGTAATGACTGAAATGGTTATAGTGTTAAAATAACATTTTCCAAAGATGCACAAAAGTATGAACCTGGCATCCTCCATTCTTTCCAACAACAAAGCGCCTGAACTCAACAAGCTCGTGATCACGACTTCTGAAGTGGGAAGCAGGAAACTTCCGATAGCACGTGAAGGCGGCATTACTCTCACATTACTCTCACTTATATCACCATCTCTGCTCTCACTCAAACCCACGATGTGGAGATGTTATTAGTGCTGCCTTCACGGGCTCTCGGATTTATCGGAAGTATGAGTTTCCCAGGTGAAAAATACACACGAACGGCCTCACATTTTGAAACTTGAATGCAATTATCTCGGAATCATGTGGAATCATTAAACTTCCGGTAGCACGTGACGGCAGCATAACTTCACTTTTAAACTGGGCTGTGAAAAAAACCCTGGCGGAATTAAGCCAGAAGTGCCTAATGTCAGCCAGACTCGGCCCAGGCTTGGTTTCTATCTGGGCCTCAGGGAATTATGTTCAGTCAAACCCAGCTCCACCACCGTATGAAACACATGAAGCTTCGTTTATTCATGTGACATGAGTGTTTAAATCACAGTCTGGAGCAGTGTTTCAAAACCGCTGCGCTTCAGGATCGCGGCACAGCGTCGAAGCGTCACTTCAGGATCTCGGCACAGCGTCGAAGCGTCACTTCAGGATCTCGACACAGCGTCGAAGCGTCACTTCAGGATCTCGACACAGCGTCGAAGCGTCACTTCAGGATCTCGACACAGCGTCGAAGCGTCACTTCAGGATCTCGACACAGCGTCGAAGCGTCACTTCAGGATCTCGGCACAGCGTCGAAGCGTCACTTCAGGATCTCGACACAGCGTCGAAGCGTCACTTCAGGATCTCGACACAGCGTCGAAGCGTCACTTCAGGATCTCGACACAGCGTCGAAGCGTCACTTCAGGATCTCGACACAGCGTCGAAGCGTCACTTCAGGATCTCGACACAGCGTCGAAGCGTCACTTCAGGATCTCGACACAGCGTCGAAGCGTCACTTCAGGATCTCGACACAGCGTCGAAGCGTCACTTCAGGATCTCGACACAGCGTCGAAGCGTCACTTCAGGATCTCGACACAGCGTCGAAGCGTCACTTCAGGATCTCGACACAGCGTCGAAGCGTCACTTCAGGATCTCGGCACAGCGTCGAAGCGTCACTTCAGGATCTCGGCACAGCGTCGAAGCGTCACTTCAGGATCTCGGCACAGCGTCGAAGCGTCACTTCAGGATCTCGGCACAGCGTCGAAGCGTCACTTCAGGATCTCGACACAGCGTCGAAGCGTCACTTCAGGATCTCGACACAGCGTCGAAGCGTCACTTCAGGATCTCGACACAGCGTCGAAGCGTCACTTCAGGATCTCGACACAGCGTCGAAGCGTCACTTCAGGATCTCGACACAGCGTCGAAGCGTCACTTCAGGATCTCGACACAGCGTCGAAGCGTCACTTCAGGATCTCGACACAGCGTCGAAGCGTCACTTCAGGATCTCGACACAGCGTCGAAGCGTCACTTCAGGATCTCGACACAGCGTCGAAGCGTCACTTCAGGATCTCGACACAGCGTCGAAGCGTCACTTCAGGATCTCGACACAGCGTCGAAGCGTCACTTCAGGATCTCGACACAGCGTCGAAGCGTCACTTCAGGATCTCGACACAGCGTCGAAGCGTCACTTCAGGATCTCGGCACAGCGTCGAAGCGTCACTTCAGGATCTCGACACAGCGTCGAAGCGTCACTTCAGGATCTCGACACAGCGTCGAAGCGTCACTTCAGGATCTCGACACAGCGTCGAAGCGTCACTTCAGGATCTCGACACAGCGTCGAAGCGTCACTTCAGGATCTCGACACAGCGTCGAAGCGTCACTTCAGGATCGCGACACAGCGTCGAAGCGTCACTTCAGGATCTCGACACAGCGTCGAAGCGTCACTTCAGGATCTCGACACAGCGTCGAAGCGTCACTTCAGGATCTCGACACAGCGTCGAAGCGTCACTTCAGGATCTCGACACAGCGTCGAAGCGTCACTTCAGGATCTCGGCACAGCGTCGAAGCGTCACTTCAGGATCTCGGCACAGCGTCGAAGCGTCACTTCAGGATCTCGGCACAGCGTCGAAGCGTCACTTCAGGATCTCGACACAGCGTCGAAGCGTCACTTCAGGATCTCGACACAGCGTCGAAGCGTCACTTCAGGATCTCGACACAGCGTCGAAGCGTCACTTCAGGATCTCGACACAGCGTCGAAGCGTCACTTCAGGATCTCGACACAGCGTCGAAGCGTCACTTCAGGATCTCGACACAGCGTCGAAGCGTCACTTCAGGATCTCGACACAGCGTCGAAGCGTCACTTCAGGATCTCGACACAGCGTCGAAGCGTCACTTCAGGATCTCGACACAGCGTCGAAGCGTCACTTCAGGATCTCGACACAGCGTCGAAGCGTCACTTCAGGATCTCGACACAGCGTCGAAGCGTCACTTCAGGATCTCGACACAGCGTCGAAGCGTCACTTCAGGATCTCGACACAGCGTCGAAGCGTCACTTCAGGATCTCGACACAGCGTCGAAGCGTCACTTCAGGATCTCGACACAGCGTCGAAGCGTCACTTCAGGATCTCGGCACAGCGTCGAAGCGTCACTTCAGGATCGCGACACAGCGTCGAAGCGTCACTTCAGGATCTCGACACAGCGTCGAAGCGTCACTTCAGGATCGCGACACAGCGTCGAAGCGTCACTTCAGGATCGCGACACAGCGTCGAAGCGTCACTTCAGGATCTCGACACAGCGTCGAAGCGTCACTTCAGGATCTCGACACAGCGTCGAAGCGTCACTTCAGGATCTCGACACAGCGTCGAAGCGTCACTTCAGGATCTCGACACAGCGTCGAAGCGTCACTTCAGGATCTCGACACAGCGTCGAAGCGTCACTTCAGGATCTCGACACAGCGTCGAAGCGTCACTTCAGGATCTCGACACAGCGTCGAAGCGTCACTTCAGGATCTCGACACAGCGTCGAAGCGTCACTTCAGGATCTCGACACAGCGTCGAAGCGTCACTTCAGGATCTCGACACAGCGTCGAAGCGTCACTTCAGGATCGCGGCACAGCGTCGAAGCGTCACTTCAGGATCTCGACACAGCGTCGAAGCGTCACTTCAGGATCTCGACACAGCGTCGAAGCGTCACTTCAGGATCGCGGCACAGCGTCGAAGCGTCACTTCAGGATCTCGACACAGCGTCGAAGCGTCACTTCAGGATCTCGGCACAGCGTCGAAGCGTCACTTCAGGATCTCGACACAGCGTCGAAGCGTCACTTCAGGATCTCGACACAGCGTCGAAGCGTCACTTCAGGATCTCGACACAGCGTCGAAGCGTCACTTCAGGATCTCGACACAGCGTCGAAGCGTCACTTCAGGATCTCGACACAGCGTCGAAGCGTCACTTCAGGATCTCGGCACAGCGTCGAAGCGTCACTTCAGGATCTCGGCACAGCGTCGAAGCGTCACTTCAGGATCTCGGCACAGCGTCGAAGCGTCACTTCAGGATCTCGACACAGCGTCGAAGCGTCACTTCAGGATCTCGACACAGCGTCGAAGCGTCACTTCAGGATCTCGGCACAGCGTCGAAGCGTCACTTCAGGATCGCGACACAGCGTCGAAGCGTCACTTCAGGATCGCGACACAGCGTCAAAGCGTCACTTCAGGATCGCGACACAGCGTCGAAGCGTCACTTCAGGATCTCGGCACAGCGTCGAAGCGTCACTTCAGGATCTCGGCACAGCGTCGAAGCGTCACTTCAGGATCTCGACACAGCGTCGAAGCGTCACTTCAGGATCTCGACACAGCGTCGAAGCGTCACTTCAGGATCTCGACACAGCGTCGAAGCGTCACTTCAGGATCTCGACACAGCGTCGAAGCGTCACTTCGTCAGTTTCACATCAGCCATCCCTAAGACTGTCATTTATATATTCCTCACCCTTACACATCCATAGACGTGGAGGTTAAAGAGACTATTACCCTAAACATGAAAATTCGGTCACTGCTCACCCTCATGTCGCTCCAAACCGCTAGACTTTCGCTCATCTTCAGAACGCAAATGAAGATCTTGTTGTTTTTGGTCACGGGAGCCGTCGGTGGCGCTGGCGTTCAGACATGAGATCAACAATGAGTGCGTTTACAAGCACACCAGTGAACGGACAACGCAGTAAACCGCCTTCACATGACTTCAGTAATAAACCGGGTTATTTCCTTTAGTGACGTCTATAATAATAATGTCCGTATCTGACTCTGAGTATCCCTCATGTTCCGTCAGTTGTGATGTTAATAAAGCGAGAGCTGGAGATTTACGGCTCATATTATCCCTCATGATGCAGCGTTCTGACTGAACCTCTACTGCTTCTGCTGACTGAGATGAGAACACATCTTTATAATGCTCTGGGTCTTAAAGGAGTCTGTGTTTGTGATATATGGCCTTATTTCATGATAAACGCTAGCTCGCTCTCAGAGGTGGAAAGAGTAACAAAATATTCTACTCAAGTAAAAGTACTGTTACTTCAATGAAATTTTACTTAAGTACAAGTAAAATTACTGGTCTAAAAATTTACTCAAGTAAAAGTAAAAAGTAGCTCATTTAAAATGTACTCAGAGTAAAAGTTACTTAGTTACTTTTTTAACAGTGGGGGTGGGACTCTCCCCTGTAGGGTTGTGATAGAATGAGATTTTCACGATATGACAACTATCTCAGAAAACATCAATTAAACATTTACTGTACCTATTATTAAATGATGGTTATTATCACTTGTTAAAATGATGTTAAATGAATGAAGAAGATTGGTCTTTTTTTATTTGGTTGAACAAATGCTTTATTATAACAAACTTAAAACCATTTGTTTATTCTGTTTATCAAAATTTCAATAAAACATGTCTAATAAACTAAATTCAATAAATTATTATGAATTAGATTAACAACTTATTTTTATCATTAATTCGTAAAAATGTTTAAGAATAATAGAGTCCATATGTAGTAGACGGAGCAGCTCATTCACAGAGAGAGAACAGCAGATCATATAGTCATATAGCAGTGTTTTGTGCTTTAATGTTCACAGACCATGTCGCGATTTGATTTATTTCTAAGGCCTACAGCTCTACATTCGAGTTTTTCGTTCATCCACCAGTTTGCGTGTATTACACCAAATCTACGTTATAATGTAAAGTTAATGTTCATGACTGGATTCCGGGATTCCCTCTGCGTCACAGAAATCAATCGGCCCAAGTTATAAACATACCTTTATTTGCACAGAGGGATGTGTGCCCGAACATGTTCTATGTGTTTCTTCATTTGCATCCACATTTTGTGCAAATTTGATATCCTCCAGGACAACACCACATTATTTTTTTCTATATCCAAAGTTTTTCCATACTAGCCAGGAGTTCACGACGGCGTTTTGCTTTCACCTGGGTCTGCGTCACTGACGTCTGTCTTGTTCGTCTCCATCTGATATTTGCGCGCATGTTCTCTCCCGCGCCCCGCGCCCTCTATTCAATATTAGTCATTTCCGGATTGCGGTCTTTTTCCTCCTCTCTTTGCATTAATTATTTATTTTTACTCAGTAACGGATGTGGTTTAAAATGTAGCGAAGTACAATACTTTAATCAAAATGTACTTAAGTAAAAGTAAAATTACAGATTTTTAAAACTACTTAAAAAAGTAGAAGTACACAGAAAAACTACTCAATTACAGTAACGCGAGTAAATGTAATTCGTTACTTTCCACCTCTGCTAGCTCTGTTTAAATCTGCTGTAAGTTTGGGTTTTCCTCACCTATCACACATGCGCTCTTCAGTAAGCCGACAGCAGGTTAATGCATTTACATGCAGCGCGGAATCAGGGTAAGAGGCTAAAAACTTTAAACAGTTATTACACTATGAGCTATGAGCAGTTATTACACTATGAGCTATGAGCAGTTATTACACTGAGCTATGAGCAGTTATTACACTATGAGCTATGAGCAGTTATTACACTATGAGCTATGAGCAGTTATCACACTATGAGCTATGAGCAGTTATTACACTATGAGCTATGAGTAGTTATTAAACTATGAGCTATGAGCAGTTATCACACTATGAGCTATGAGCAGTTATTACACTGAGCTATGAGCAGTTATTACACTATGAGCTATGAGTAGTTATTAAACTATGAGCTATGAGCAGTTATCACACTATGAGCTATGAGCAGTTATTACACTGAGCTATGAGCAGTTATCACACTATGAGCTATGAGCAGTTATTACACTGAGCTATGAGCAGTTATCACACTATGAGCTATGAGCAGTTATTACACTATGAGCTATGAGCAGTTATTACACTATGAGCTATGAGCAGTTATCACACTATGAGCTACTAGCAGTTATCACGCTATGAGCTATGAGCAGTTATCACACTATGAGCTATGAGCAGTTATCACACTATGAGCTATGAGCAGTTATCACGCTATGAGCTATGAGCAGTTATCACGCTATGAGCTATGAGCAGTTATCACACTATGAGCTATGAGCAGTTATTACACTATGAGCTATGAGTAGTTATTAAACTATGAGCTATGAGCAGTTATCACACTATGAGCTATGAGCAGTTATTACACTGAGCTATGAGCAGTTATCACACTATGAGCTATGAGCAGTTATTACACTGAGCTATGAGCAGTTATCACACTATGAGCTACCCAGCCAACATGCATATGTGGGCCCCACATGGGTTATGCTTGGGCTACATGGGAACCAAGTGGGCATGGTCCCAAAACGGGCATCCTTTCTGGGGCCAACCTGCGTCAGCTAAGTCGGTCCCATATGGGAGAAAACAGGTGGGCTACCTATATGGGTCCTAGCCGGGTCACTAATGGGAAATGAGCGCACAGGCTCAAAATGGGCAACACAAATGGGCCCCATATGGGTTTACCAAATAGGTCAGATATGGGCAAACACAATCAGTCCCATATAGGCTGCCTACATGGGCCCAACGTAGCACCTGCATAGGTAACCTCTATATGGGTTCTAATTGGGGAAATACAAATGGGCCCCATATGGGTTTACCAAATAGGTCAGATATGGGCAAACACAATCAGTCCCATATAGGCTGCCTACATGGGCCCAACGTAGCACCTGCATAGGTAACCTCTATATGGGTTCTAATTGGGGAAATACAAATGGGGCCAGTTTGGGCAAACCATATGGGTCAGACATGGGCAAACACAATCAGTCCCATATAGGCTGCCTACATAGACCCAAGGTAGTACCCACATAGGTAACCTCTATATGGGTTCTAGTTGGGGTAATACAAATGGGGCCAGTTTGAGCAAACCATATGGGTCAGACATGGGCAAACACAATCAGTCCCATATAGGCTGCCTACATAGACCCAACGTAGAACCCACATAGGTAACCTCTATATGGGTTCTAATTAAGGAAATACAAATGGGGCCAGTTTGAGCAAACCCTATGGGTCAGATATGGGCAAACACAATCAGTCCCATATAGGCTGCCTACATAGACCCAAGGTAGTACCCACATAGGTAACCTCTATATGGGTTATAGTTGGGGTAATACAAATGGGGCCAGTTTGAGCAAACCATATGGGTCAGATATGGGCAAACACAATCAGTCCCATATAGGCTGCCTACATAGACCCAATGTAGTACCTGCATAGGTAACCTCTATATGGGTTCTAATTGGGGAAATACAAATGGGGCCAGTTTGAGCAAACCATATGGGTCAGATATGGGCAAACACAATCAGTCCCATATAGGCTGCCTACATAGACCCAATGTAGTACCTGCATAGGTAACCTCTATATGGGTTCTAATTGGGGAAATACAAATGGGGCCGGTTTGAGCAAACCATATGGGTCAGACATGGCCAAACACAATCAGTCCCATATAGGCTGCCTACATAGACCCAAGGTAGTACCCACATAGGTAACCTCTATATGGGTTATAGTTGGGGTAATGCAAATGGGGCCAGTTTGAGCAAACCATATGGGTCAGACATGGGCAAACACAATCAGTCCCATATAGGCTGCCTACATAGACCCAATGTAGTACCTGCATAGGTAACCTCTATATGGGTTCTAATTGGGGAAATACAAATGGGGCCAGTTTGAGCAAACCATATGGGTCAGATATGGGCAAACACAATCAGTCCCATATAGGCTGCCTACATAGACCCAAGGTAGTACCCACATAGGTAACCTCTATATGGGTTATAGTTGGGGTAATGCAAATGGGGCCAGTTTGAGCAAACCATATGGGTCAGACATGGGCAAACACAATCAGTCCCATATAGGCTGCCTACATAGACCCAACATAGTACCTGCATAGGTAACCTCTATATGGGTTATAATTGGGGAAATATAAATGGGGCCAGTTTGGGCAAACCATATGGGTCAGATATGGGCAAACACAATCAGTCCCATATAGGCTGCCTACATAGACCCAACGTAGTACCCACATAGGTAACCTCTATATGGGTTCTAGTTGGGGTAATACAAATGGGGCCAGTTTGAGCAAACCATAAGGGTCAGACATGGGCAAACACAATCAGTCCCAATGTCTTAGAAGAAAAGGTTCTATCAGCACTACGTATTTGGAACCCTTAAGGTTATAGTAGTTGAGTATACTCCAAAGACCCTTTTATGCTAAAAGGGTTCTATAATGACCAGAAAGAACCCTTTTGGAACTTATATAAAACACTGCAAAAAAATGCATTTCTTATCAAAGAAAAAAAAGCATTTTCTTTTATCTTAGCAAAAACTCTCTTAATTTTGAGTTATTTTCCCCCAAAATAAGACAATTACTTTTGCTTGTAGTAAATACTTCTTGTTTTAAGAATTTTTAGATGTTTGGACTAGAAACAAGACAAAAATACTAAGTAAGAAAAGCCTTTTTAGCAGTGAACTTTTTATGGGTTCCAACTACATAGCGCAGATAGAACCTTTTTATCTATCTATCTATCTATCTATCTATCTATCTATCTATCTATCTATCTATCTATCTATCTATCTATCTATCTATCTATCTATCTATCTATCTATCTATCTATCTATCTATCTGGCCTAATCAAACTATTTCAAACTTTAAACCTATTTTAAACTTTAAACTTATTAAACTATTTCAAACCTTTTCAAACACTCCGATCAACTCTCTCCCAAGCCAACTTAAAGTTTGTCATCAAACTTTTGAATCTAGTTCATGTTTTATATATATATATATATATATATATATATATATATATATATATATATATATATATATATATATATATATATATATATATATATATATATATATATATATATATATCGCAGAAGCAGAAGAACAACTCCATAATAGTGTTTTCACAAAGGAGGAAAAAGAGCTTAAAAAAGAGGGGGACAATTTGAGAGAGACTGATAATGAGAATATACTTCCTTCCACAGTCGCTGTATTAGAAACACCCTCATAACAGCATTAAGGTTTTTGTTTTGTTTTGTTTTTATGATACAGAGGTAATAATATAAAGTATAATAATGTATTATTAATAATAATCTCCATTGTAAATGTAAGTTTTGTGTGTGTATATATATATATATATATACACAAAACGTTAAAACCATAGATAGACTGTATAGAAAAGCGTCATCACGTCTGTGAAAAAGGTAAATTAATTTGTTCTGTAGCATTCAATAAAAATGTATAATGTACAACCTTCTAAAATACTATAAATATGATGTTTGATAAAAGCATTATTTTAAAAAAAAATTAATAAAAAAAAAAATCAAATGGTCATACGTAAGCTATTGCGCCATTTTGCAACCACTTGGCGGTCTTTTTCTAGAGAAGAGTGCGCCGCAGCGAGCTGCCTGATCTGTGGACGGTGAGTAACTTATATTTTGATTATATGCTTCGATGATGTAAAAGTTTTTTTAATGGACTGTATAACATTCCATAACGGATAAAATACGGGATCATAGCCATGTCAAATGAGTCCCGCATCAATCCCCTTTTTTACACACCAATGCCTAACGTCCACTGCCTTCACGTGCTATCGGAAATTTGATTTAAAAAAAAAAAACACTAACGTTAAATTCGTGATTACGAGCTCATGCATTTTAATGTCTTTGTTTCCAAAGCTATCTGTCAATAACGCCTCGTAAACCCACGCTTCTTCTTTTGTTTTTAACGTTAACGTTACCCTTTTTGCTCATGTTTAAGTAATGCTATACATGAAGGCAAACTGCAGTTCAAAAAAAAGTCGCGGTGGACAAATATTAGTATTATATATTATTCTTTACATTATCAGAGCCTCAAACCTATTATATTTTTAGACACAAAATGCAACGTGTCCAAGTTCTTATTATACAATCATTGATGAACATCTTTGATGTAATCTTTCAAATTTTAAAGAAGAAGAACAAAAACTATATGAGAGTGGATTAAAAGATGGAACCTTTAAGATGGTTTACTAAAATTCTACCACCAGATAATTCATATGTTTAAAGCCGATCTTCGTATTTAATCACTCATGCTAAGAATCTCGGGACTTATAAGTTAATATATTTGATGCAAATGGTCCAAATATTGTTTGCAAATATTCCCAAATAGATTATTTCCCAACAATAATTAGACCTAGAATTCTGTTCACTGTTCTGTTTGACCTGGTTACGGCTTTGAATAAGTCATGTGTAAAATTATAAATAATGTTTAATACTTTATGATCATAGGCTACATAATAATCTTGTCATATGAAATTAAAAAGAGTTAATTTACAGTTAAAAATGGGACAAATGCTTGTGTATAATCCTAATTTAAGTAAATTAATTAAAGATTAAAAATTCACCTCATGCAGAATTGTTTTGAGTTTTTTGAGGGGCATAAATGCGTATTGCATATTTTACCACACTGAAGGTGGCAAGAGTTCTTTTCTACTATGAGCACTATTATATGCACATACTTATCTGGATTTTTTTTTTCAGATCCTGAATAGTGGTGAGTGTTCTTCAATATACCATGTAAGCAATTTTAATTTATTATTTTACCATATAGAGAGTTTTGCTAATTGGTAGAACGGTGGATCAGCTCACAACGGTCACATACCGTTTAGTAATTAACGAACGTTTTGTAGAGAAATGAAAACATATCTCAAAGTGTTCACAGAAGTGCTCCCAAATATATTTTGTGGTCACACAGATTAAATTTCTGGGCCTATTTCAAGCCTTGCAAACAGTACTTAAATATCAAAGCTGGAGTCTTTAATCTTTCTAATGATACACCGTTTGTCCAGAGAAAGTAACAGGGTTTCTACAGGGTTTGGAAAAGTATGGAATTTGATATTAAAAATAATATGAAAAATATTGTGTTTCCAGACTATTGTCCCCATTTCATTTTCTAAATATAATATTAAGAATTTCTAAATGTATATAATATTTACAATAGTTTTTTTTTTCATGGCGTTTGGATCAGTCTGCCAGCGCTGCCAATCGTTTTTACACTTTATCTGCTGGAGTTTAGGTCTGCAGTGATTAGTTGTTACGATGATAGGCATCAGTATTTATATCGTTTTTACCTCTACACCACTACGTCCGACTGATCCGAGGGCGCGCGTGCGTGTTTCCTGTGGTGTACAAGAGGTAAAAACGATATAAATACAGTTGGTTTTCTCACACAAACCGCTCGTTTCGTGTCTTAGGCCATCAGTGTGTACTTCCGATGGGGGATTGTTTAATTTGGACTTCTCTGTGTATGCTCTTTGAGGTGGTGACCATAGACCTGCATTATGTGAGGCACAGACAAGAACGCTTTGACCTAAAATGATCAAAATTGAAACTACTGGGGACTCCTACATCTCAGATGCCCATGAGGTAAGCTAAAACATATCAAAAATGAATTTCAAAGTGAACTATCCCTTTAATAAGTTGAGTGTATTTAATCACATAATGTCATTGTCTGTCTCACGATGAGGAATTAATTAGATGAAAATTGAAAATCTTACAAAATGTTACAAAGACTTAATTTTGATAAAACACATTAATAAAACTGAGTTATCATATTATCACAACCACAATGAGAAATTATCAGTCAAATTAGGAAAGACAGCCATCACTGCATTCATGAGTGCAGGTAATCGCAGATGTTCACAGAGTGAGAGTGAGATAACGTATATAATAGCAAAATGATCTTGAGACAAATGCTTCCTTTAAGTTTTGTCAAGGGTTTAAGAACAGAAAACACAAAGTGGTGTTAAAAAACTTCACACCGTTATTGTGTCTCATGTCTGTCAGCGGGCGCTGCCTATATGCTTTGTTTACACATATTGTTTAATGTTTTGAACTGAATGAAAACCTTGATATAACGTAAGCTTGTTGTGTATATTAACTAATTATACGTTTGTTCAGAAATGCTGACAACTTGATGAATAAAAAAATTATGCATTTTCTTAAAATAGTCATTTAAATAGTAAATAATTAATTAATAGTAAATAATACATTTAATTATATTTGAATATTCGATTTTTATGAGCCCAAATATTCAAATACAATATTTTGGAAAAATGTCCATCCCTACCAATAGATTCATACAGATTATATTTTGATACTGATCTGTAGTCAAATTGTCAAATTATTTATAATAATAATTAGCCTGTAGGGATGTCACGGTACCAAGATTCCAGTAGTCGGTACCAATACCATAAAACGTTTTATGGTACTCTGCCAATTTTGGTACCACAGCTAAATGTTTTTATTTTATTAAACAATTTTTTATTTATTTAATTACATTCAGTGAGTTTATTATTTATGATGATTATCATTATAAGTAAATAATACATAAACATTTAAAGGCTGTATGCTGTTTAAAAGTAAACATTGTTTATAAAAAATAGATCAAGTGAAAAATAAGCAAAAATCTAGGCATAATTATTAATATTAGAGACGTATTATTACATAGAGCTAAATCTACTGTACAACAGTAACCTAATAGATTCTGTCAATTTCTTCATGTTAAACGTATCTTAAAAATGTATTTGTTTTTGCAGAGGCTCTTAAAGGGATACTTCACTGCCTTTTCATATTAAACTATGTTATTCCCTTAACTTAAACGAGTTGATACACACCTCTCTCGTCTCAGTGCGTGCACTTAATCTCTCTGACGCGCGGTGACGATCTGATAGCATTTAGCTTAGCTCCCTAAGCCCAGTTCATTCACTATGGTACCAAACAGAGATCAAGTTAGAAGCGACCAAACACCTCCACGTTTCCCCTATTTAAATATAGTTACACGAGTAGTTGAACGATCAAGTATGGTGACAAAATAAAACGTGGCGCGTTTCTAATCGGATTAAAAAGGAGAACTATAATGTATGGCAGAATAGCACTTCTGAGAGTACTTCGGCTCGGCGCAGTAAAAAGTCCCGGCCGAAACATCTTCCCTTACACCTCCCCCTCACTCGCTCATTTCTGTCAATAGGGAGATGTGAGGGAAGATGTTTCGGCCGGGACTTTTTACTGCGCCGAGCCGAAGTACTCTCAGAAGTGCTAATCCGCCATGCGTTATAGTTCTCCTTTTTAATCAGATTAGAGAATTACATCGTTTTATTTTGTCACAATACTTGATCATTCAACTATTCGTGTAACTGTATTTAAATAGGGGAAAAGATGGAGGTGTTTGGTACTAACTTGATCTCTGTTTGGTACCATAGGGAATGAACTGGGCTTAGTGGGCTAAGCTAAATGCTATCAGATCATCACCGTGCGTCAGAGAGATTAAGAGCACACACTGAGACGAGAGAGGTATGTATCAACTCGTTTTAGTTAAGGGAAAAACAAAGTTCAATATGAAAAGCGGTGAAGTATCCCTTTAAGAACAACCCCCTGACATCCAAAATCAACCAGC
Organism: Pseudorasbora parva; assembly: GCF_024679245.1. Classification (NCBI taxonomy): domain Eukaryota; kingdom Metazoa; phylum Chordata; class Actinopteri; order Cypriniformes; family Gobionidae; genus Pseudorasbora; species Pseudorasbora parva. The sequence goes on from NC_090184.1 coordinate 826,151, forward strand.
AAGAAGCTGAGAGGGCACTCTCAAAATGGTTTACGGGAGCAAGAGCCCGAGGAGGACAGAGGGCGTCAAGAATGCTCCAAAACAAGGCTACAAATTTAGGTGTACGAAAAGTGTTAAACGTTGCTTGTTTTAAAAAGCTTGTACAACTTGTAGCTTTTGTATTATTTGTGACGAAGAAATTTAATGATTTTGTTCAATAAAATTTGAATTTGAAACTATTTAATTCTCACTGTGTTCTCTACTGCTTTCTGCCAAGGTAATTGTTTGCAATTTTATGTGTGGTTTTCTTATTCAGATTTGCTATTTGTTATTTTCAGATTTTTCACTCTAATATGGAAGATTGTCTTGCTATGGAATACAAAAATAAAAGGCATTTGGGACTTTCTCTCACAATCTCACAATTCAACATTTTTCTTTTGTGATTGTGAATTGTGAGACAACAAGTTGTAATTACCTTTTTATTTTTTATTCCGTTATGGAAACAAGCTTCTATTGCCTATTAATGACTTAATAAGGAAGGCATTTATCTTATTTTAAATTGTTCAAAGCCCTTTATTCTGGTATAACAGATTACAATCCAACTGTGCTCTAATGCTTTAAAATGAATGCTCTTTTGTGTGGTATTGCTACTCATTTAGATGTAATCCAGATTACTAGACCTCTAGTTGGGCCCCACCTAAAACAATGTGAAATCTCCTGCATAAAACCTATGTGAGTAAATTGCCAGGGCCAATATGGAACCCGTGGACAAACCTACTTAAAGCATATATTTCAGCCCATATAGTAACCTTGTAGTACTCACAAATAATTTAAAACTGGATGGAGATGACCTTGTACATGTTGTCCACTTGGGTCCCATCTGTTCACAAGAGCTATCCTATATGAAATCTATGTGGGCAGTTGACATGGGGCCATTATGGAACCCGTGGACAATCCCATACAGAGCCCATTTTTCAGCCCATTTCAAACCCACTTGGGCCCCACATACAAATGTTGTCAGGGTTAAAGCTGGGACCAAGATGGGTCTTGTGCATGTTGCCCATTTGGGTCCCACCTGGAGGCGAGTGCAATCCAACATAAAATCTATGTGGGCAGTTGACATGGGGCCATTATGGAACCCGTGGACAATCCCATACAGAGCCCATTTTTCAGCCCATTTCAAACCCACGTGGGCCCCACATACAAATGTTGTCAGGGTTAAAGCTGGGACCAAGATGGGTCTTGTGCATGTTGCCCATTTGGGTCCCACCTAGAGGCGAGTGCAATCCAACATAAAATCTATGTGGGCAGTTGACATGGGGCCATTATGGAACCCGTGGACAATCCCATACAGAGCCCATTTTTCAGCCCATTTCAAACCCACGTGGGCCCCACATACAAATGTTGTCAGGGTTAAAGCTGGGACCAAGATGGGTCTTGTGCATGTTGCCCATTTGGGTCCCACCTAGAGGCGAGTGCAATCCAACATAAAATCTATGTGGGCAGTTGACATGGGGCCATTATGGAACCCGCGGACAATCCTATATGGGGCCCATTTTTCAGCCCATTTCATACCCATATGGGCCCCACGTACAAATGTTGGCTGGGTATGAGCAGTTATTACACTATGAGCTATGAGCAGTTATTACACTGAGCTATGAGCAGTTATTACACTATGAGCTATGAGCAGTTATTACACTATGAGCTATGAGCAGTTATTACACTATGAGCTATGAGCAGTTATTACACTGAGCTAGGATCAGTTATTACACTGGGCTATGAGCAGTTAGTACACTATGAGCTATGAGCAGTTATCACACTATGAGCTATGAGCAGTTATTACACTATGAGCTATGAGCAGTTATTACACTGAGCTATGAGCAGTTATTACACTATGAGCTATGAGCAGTTATCACACTATGAGCTATGAGCAGTAATTACACTATGAGCTATGAGCAGTTATTACACTGAGCTATGAGCAGTTATCACACTATGAGCTATGAGCAGTTATTACACTATGAGCTATGAGCAGTTATTACACTGAGCTATGAGCAGTTATTACACTATGAGCTATGAGCAGTTATTACACTATGAGCTATGAGCAGTTATTACACTATGAGCTATGAGCAGTTATTACACAGAACTATGAGCAGTTATTACACTGAGCTAGGATCAGTTATTACACCGGGCTATGAGCAGTTAGTACACTATGAGCTATGAGCAGTTATTACACTGAGCTAGGATCAGTTATTACACTATGAGCTATGAGCAGTTATTGCACTAAGCTATGAGCAGTTATTACACTGAGCTAGGATCAGTTATTACACTGGGCTATGAGCAGTTATTACACTGAGCTAGGAGCAGTTATTACACTATGAGCTATGAGCAGTTATTACACTGAGCTAGGATCAGTTATTATACTGGGCTATGAGCAGTTATTACACTGAGCTAGGTGCAGTTATTAAACTATGAGCTATGAGCAGTTATTACACTATGAGCTATGAGCAGTTATCACACTATGAGCTATGAGCAGTTATTATACTATGAGCTATGAGCAGTTATTACACAGAACTATGAGCAGTTATTACACTGAGCTAGGATCAGTTATTACACTGGGCTATGAGCAGTTAGTACACTATGAGCTGTGAGCAGTTATTACACTGAGCTAGGATCAGTTATTACACTATGAGCTATGAGCAGTTATTACACTGAGCTATGAGCAGTTATTACACTGAGCTAGGATCAGTTATTACACTGGGCTATGAGCAGCTATTACACTGAGCTAGGAGCAGTTATTACACTGAGCTAGGATCAGTTATTACACTGGGCTATGAGCAGTTAGTACACTATGAGCTGTGAGCAGTTATTACACTGAGCTAGGATCAGTTATTACACTATGAGCTATGAGCAGTTATTACACTGAACTACGAGCAGTTATTACACTGAGCTAGGATCAGTTATTACACTGGGCTATGAGCAGTTATTACACTGAGCTAGGAGCAGTTATTACACTAAACAATGAGCAGTTATTACACTGAGCTATGAGCAGTTATTACACTGAGCTAAGAGCAGTTATTACACTGAGCTAAGAGCAGTTATTACACTGGGCTATGAGCAGTTATTACACTAAGCTAGGATCAGTTATTGCACTGAGCTACGAGCAGTTATTACACTGAGCTATGAGCAGTTATTACACTATGAGCTATGAGCAGTTATTACACTGAGATAGGAGCAGTTATTACACTTAACGATGAACAGTTATTACACTGAGCTAGAAGCAGTTATTACACTGAACTATGAGCAGTTATTACATTGAGCTAGGAGCAGTTATTACACTGGGTTATGAGCAGTTAAAAAACTGTGCTAGGAGCAGTTATTACACTATGAGCTATCAGTAGTTATTACACTGGGCTATGAGCAGTTATTACACTGGGCTATGAGCAGTTATTACACTGAGCTAGGAGCAGTTATTACACTATGAGCTATGAGCAGTTATTACACTGAGCTAGGATCAGTTATTACACTCGGCTATGAGCAGTTATTACATTGAGCTAGGAGTAGTTATTACACTATGAGCTATGAGCAGTTATTACACTGAACTAGGAGCAGTTATTACACTATGAGCTATGAGCAGTTATTACACTGAGCTAGGAGCAGAAATTACACTGAGCTAGAAGCAGTTATTACACTGAGCTAGGAGCAGTTATTACACTGGGCTATGGGCAGTTATTACACTGAGCTAGGGGCAGTTATTACACTGAACTATGAGCAGTTATTACACTGAGCTAGGAGCAGTTATTGCTCTGAACTATGAGCAGTTATTACACTGAGCTAGGAGCAGTTATTGCTCTGAACTATGAACAGTTATTTCCCTGAGCTAGGAGCAGGTATTACACTGAGCTAAGAGCAGCTATTACACTTAACTATGAACAGTTATTACACTGAACTAGGAGCAGTTATTACACTATGAGCTATGGACAGTTATTACACTGAGCTAAGAGCAGTTATTACACTTAACTATGAACAGTTATTACACTGAGCTAGAAGCAGTTATTACACTGAACTATGAGCAGTTATTACATTGAGCTAGGAGCAGTTATTACACTGGGCTATGAGCAGTTTTAAAACTGAGCTAGGAGCAGTTATTACACTATGAGCTATCAGTAGTTATTACACTGAGCTAGGAGCAGTTATTAAACTGGGCTATGAGCAGTTATTACACTGAGCTAGGAGCAGTTATTACACTATGAGCTATGAACAGTTATTACACTGAGCTAGGAGCAGTTATTACACTGGGCTATGGGCAGTTATTACACTGAGCTAGGGGCAGTTATTACACTGAACTATGAGCAGTTATTACACTGAGCTGGGAGCAGTTATTTCACTGAACTATGAACAGTTATTACACTGAGCTAGCAGCAGTTATTGCACTGAACTATGAACAGTTATTACAATGGGCTAGGAGCAGTTATTACTCTGGGCTAGGAGCAGTTATTACACTGAGCCAGGAGCAGTTATTACACTGGGCTAGGAGCAGTTATTACATTATGATCTCTGAGCAGTTATTACACTGAGCCAGGAGCAGTTATTACACTGGGCTAGGAGCAGTTATTACATTATGATCTCTGAGCAGTTATTACACTGAGCTAGGAGCTGTTATTACACTGAGCCAGGAGCAGTTATTACACTGGGCTAGGAGCAGTTATTACATTATGATCTCTGAGCAGTTATTACACTGGGCTAGGAGCAGTTATTACACTGAGCTAGGATCAGTTATTACACTCGGCTATGAGCAGTTATTACATTGAGCTAGGAGTAGTTATTACACTATGAGCTATGAGCAGTTATTACACTGAACTAGGAGCAGTTATTACACTATGAGCTATGAGCAGTTATTACACTGAGCTAGGAGCAGAAATTACACTGAGCTAGAAGCAGTTATTACACTGAGCTAGGAGCAGTTATTACACTGGGCTATGGGCAGTTATTACACTGAGCTAGGGGCAGTTATTACACTGAACTATGAGCAGTTATTACACTGAGCTAGGAGCAGTTATTGCTCTGAACTATGAGCAGTTATTACACTGAGCTAGGAGCAGTTATTGCTCTGAACTATGAACAGTTATTTCCCTGAGCTAGGAGCAGGTATTACACTGAGCTAAGAGCAGCTATTACACTTAACTATGAACAGTTATTACACTGAACTAGGAGCAGTTATTACACTATGAGCTATGGACAGTTATTACACTGAGCTAAGAGCAGTTATTACACTTAACTATGAACAGTTATTACACTGAGCTAGAAGCAGTTATTACACTGAACTATGAGCAGTTATTACATTGAGCTAGGAGCAGTTATTACACTGGGCTATGAGCAGTTTTAAAACTGAGCTAGGAGCAGTTATTACACTATGAGCTATCAGTAGTTATTACACTGGGCTATGAGCAGTTTTAAAACTGAGCTAGGAGCAGTTATTACACTATGAGCTATCAGTAGTTATTACACTGAGCTAGGAGCAGTTATTAAACTGGGCTATGAGCAGTTATTACACTGAGCTAGGAGCAGTTATTACACTATGAGCTATGAACAGTTATTACACTGGGCTATGGGCAGTTATTACACTGAGCTAGGGGCAGTTATTACACTGAACTATGAGCAGTTATTACACTGAGCTGGGAGCAGTTATTTCACTGAACTATGAACAGTTATTACACTGAGCTAGCAGCAGTTATTGCACTGAACTATGAACAGTTATTACAATGAGCTATGAGCAGTTATCACACTATGAGCTATGAGCAGTTATTACACTATGAGCTATGAGCAGTTATTACACTGAGCTATGAGCAGTTGTCACACTATGAGCTATGAGCAGTTATTACACTATGAGCTATGAGCAGTTATTACACTATGAGCTATGAGCAGTTATTACACAGAACTATGAGCAGTTATTACACTGAGCTAGGATCAGTTATTACACCGGGCTATGAGCAGTTAGTACACTATGAGCTATGAGCAGTTATTACACTGAGCTAGGATCAGTTATTACACTATGAGCTATGAGCAGTTATTGCACTAAGCTATGAGCAGTTATTACACTGAGCTAGGATCAGTTATTACACTGGGCTATGAGCAGTTATTACACTGAGCTAGGAGCAGTTATTACACTATGAGCTATGAGCAGTTATTACACTGAGCTAGGATCAGTTATTATACTGGGCTATGAGCAGTTATTACACTGAGCTAGGTGCAGTTATTAAACTATGAGCTATGAGCAGTTATTACACTATGAGCTATGAGCAGTTATCACACTATGAGCTATGAGCAGTTATTATACTATGAGCTATGAGCAGTTATTACACAGAACTATGAGCAGTTATTACACTGAGCTAGGATCAGTTATTACACTGGGCTATGAGCAGTTAGTACACTATGAGCTGTGAGCAGTTATTACACTGAGCTAGGATCAGTTATTACACTATGAGCTATGAGCAGTTATTACACTGAGCTATGAGCAGTTATTACACTGAGCTAGGATCAGTTATTACACTGGGCTATGAGCAGCTATTACACTGAGCTAGGAGCAGTTATTACACTGAGCTAGGATCAGTTATTACACTGGGCTATGAGCAGTTAGTACACTATGAGCTGTGAGCAGTTATTACACTGAGCTAGGATCAGTTATTACACTATGAGCTATGAGCAGTTATTACACTGAACTACGAGCAGTTATTACACTGAGCTAGGATCAGTTATTACACTGGGCTATGAGCAGTTATTACACTGAGCTAGGAGCAGTTATTACACTAAACAATGAGCAGTTATTACACTGAGCTATGAGCAGTTATTACACTGAGCTAAGAGCAGTTATTACACTGAGCTAAGAGCAGTTATTACACTGGGCTATGAGCAGTTATTACACTAAGCTAGGATCAGTTATTGCACTGAGCTACGAGCAGTTATTACACTGAGCTATGAGCAGTTATTACACTATGAGCTATGAGCAGTTATTACACTGAGATAGGAGCAGTTATTACACTTAACGATGAACAGTTATTACACTGAGCTAGAAGCAGTTATTACACTGAACTATGAGCAGTTATTACATTGAGCTAGGAGCAGTTATTACACTGGGTTATGAGCAGTTAAAAAACTGTGCTAGGAGCAGTTATTACACTATGAGCTATCAGTAGTTATTACACTGGGCTATGAGCAGTTATTACACTGGGCTATGAGCAGTTATTACACTGAGCTAGGAGCAGTTATTACACTATGAGCTATGAGCAGTTATTACACTGAGCTAGGATCAGTTATTACACTCGGCTATGAGCAGTTATTACATTGAGCTAGGAGTAGTTATTACACTATGAGCTATGAGCAGTTATTACACTGAACTAGGAGCAGTTATTACACTATGAGCTATGAGCAGTTATTACACTGAGCTAGGAGCAGAAATTACACTGAGCTAGAAGCAGTTATTACACTGAGCTAGGAGCAGTTATTACACTGGGCTATGGGCAGTTATTACACTGAGCTAGGGGCAGTTATTACACTGAACTATGAGCAGTTATTACACTGAGCTAGGAGCAGTTATTGCTCTGAACTATGAGCAGTTATTACACTGAGCTAGGAGCAGTTATTGCTCTGAACTATGAACAGTTATTTCCCTGAGCTAGGAGCAGGTATTACACTGAGCTAAGAGCAGCTATTACACTTAACTATGAACAGTTATTACACTGAACTAGGAGCAGTTATTACACTATGAGCTATGGACAGTTATTACACTGAGCTAAGAGCAGTTATTACACTTAACTATGAACAGTTATTACACTGAGCTAGAAGCAGTTATTACACTGAACTATGAGCAGTTATTACATTGAGCTAGGAGCAGTTATTACACTGGGCTATGGGCAGTTTTAAAACTGAGCTAGGAGCAGTTATTACACTATGAGCTATCAGTAGTTATTACACTGAGCTAGGAGCAGTTATTAAACTGGGCTATGAGCAGTTATTACACTGAGCTAGGAGCAGTTATTACACTATGAGCTATGAGCAGTTATTACACTGAGCTAGGAGCAGTTATTACACTGGGCTAGGAGCAGTTATTAAACTGGGCTATGAGCAGTTATTACACTGAGCTAGGAGCAGTTATTACACTATGAGCTATGAACAGTTATTACACTGGGCTATGGGCAGTTATTACACTGAGCTAGGGGCAGTTATTACACTGAACTATGAGCAGTTATTACACTGAGCTGGGAGCAGTTATTACACTGAGCTAGGAGCAGTTATTAAACTGGGCTATGAGCAGTTATTACACTGAGCTAGGAGCAGTTATTACACTATGAGCTATGAACAGTTATTACACTGGGCTATGGGCAGTTATTACACTGAGCTAGGGGCAGTTATTACACTGAACTATGAGCAGTTATTACACTGAGCTGGGAGCAGTTATTTCACTGAACTATGAACAGTTATTACACTGAGCTAGCAGCAGTTATTACTCTGGGCTAGGAGCAGTTATTACACTGAGCCAGGAGCAGTTATTACACTGGGCTAGGAGCAGTTATTACATTATGATCTCTGAGCAGTTATTACACTGAGCCAGGAGCAGTTATTACACTATGATCTCTGAGCAGTTATTACACTGAGCCAGGAGCAGTTATTACACTGGGCTAGGAGCAGTTATTACATTATGATCTCTGAGCAGTTATTACACTGAGCTAGGAGCTGTTATTACACTGAGCCAAGAGCAGTTATTACACTGGGCTAGGAGCAGTTATTACATTATGATCTCTGAGCAGTTATTACACTGGGCTAGGAGCAGTTATTACACTGAGCCAGGAGCAGTTATTACACTGAGGCAGGAGCAGTTATTACACTGAGTTAGGAGCAGTTATTACACTGAGCCAGGAGCAGTTATTACACTGGGCTAGGAGCAGTTATTACACTGAGCCAGGGGCAGTTATTACACTGAGCCAAGAGCAGTTATTACACTGAGCTAGGAGCAGTTATTACACTGAGCCAGGAGCAGTTATTACACTGGGCTAGGAGCAGTTATTACACTGAGCCAGGAGCAGTTATTACACTGGGCTAGGAGCAGTTATTACACTGAGCCAGGAGCAGTTATTACACTGGGCTAGGAGCAGTTATTACATTATGATCTTTGAGCAGTTATTACACTGAACTAGGAGCAGTTATTACACTGAGCTAGGAGCAGTTATTACACTGAGCTAGGAGCAGCTATTTCACTGGGATATGAACAGTTATTACACTGAGCTAGGAGCAGTTATTACTATGAGCTATGAGCAGTTATTACACTGGGATATGAGTAGTCATTACACTGAGCTAGGAGCAGTTATTACACTGAACTATGAGCAGTTAAAACAGAGCTATGAGCAGTTATTACACTGAACTATGAGCAGTTATTACACTGAGCTATGAGTAGTTATTACACTGAACTATGAGCAGTTATCACACTGAGCTATGAGCAGTTATTACACTGAGCTATGAGCAGTTATTACACTGAGCTATGAGCAGTTATTACACTGAGCTAGGGGCAGTTATTACACTGAGCTATGAGCAGTTATTACACTGAGCTAGGGGCAGTTATTACACTGAGCTATGAGCAGTTATTACACTGAGCTAGGGGCAGTTATTACACTGAGCTATGAGCAGTTATTACACTGAGCTATGAGCAGTTATCACACTGAGCTATGAGCAGTTATTACACTGAGCTAGGGGCAGTTATTACACTGAGCTAGGGGCAGTTATTACACTGAGCTATGAGCAGTTATTACACTGAGCTAGGGGCAGTTATTACACTGAGCTATGAGCAGTTATTACACTGAGCTATGAGCAGTTATTACACTGAGCTATGAGCAGTTATCACACTGAGCTATGAGCAGTTATTACACTGAGCTAGGGGCAGTTATTACACTGAGCTAGGGGCAGTTATTACACTGAGCTAGGGGCAGTTATTACACTGAGCTATGAGCAGTTATTACACTGAGCTATGAGCAGTTATTACACTGAGCTAGGGGCAGTTATTACACTGAGCTAGGGGCAGTTATTACACTGAGCTATGAGCAGTTATTACACTGAGCTATGAGCAGTTATTACACTGAGCTATGAGCAGTTACCACACTGAGCTATGAGCAGTTATTACACTGAGCTAGGGGCAGTTATTACACTGAGCTATGAGCAGTTATTACACTGAGCTATGAGCAGTTATTACACTGAGCTAGGGGCAGTTATTACACTGAGCTAGGGGCAGTTAGTACCCAATGAGCAGTTATTAAACTACGAGCAGTTATTTCACGGTGAGTTGCTACATCCCCTGATACAAATAACAGAAGCAGGTCAAAGATCATCAACATAACTTATCTTTATTGACTCAAATTGTACATACAATATCTGCTACTATACTAAAAAAACAGAGAGTGTGTGTGTGTGTGTGTGTGTGTGTAGGTGTGTGCATGTGAATGTGTGTGAGAGTGTGTGTTTTCTCTGTGTGTGTGTGTGTGCGTGTGCATGTGTTTGTGCGTGCGTGCGTGTGCACGTGTGTGTGTGTGTGTGTGTGTGTGTGTGTGTGTGTGCCGCCAGCATCAGCCGCTCCGGCCCCTCGGTGAGGTTTCCCGGAGTGACGTCATTAATCTGCAGCAGCAGCGGCGGCTGAGGGAGGAGGAAGGTGATGATGATGATGGAGCTTCACCGTCCTCAACGCCCGCTACAGAGAGCAGGCCTTTACCTGCACACAACTCAGCGTTAGCGCAGCACTACACACTCAATCACTGCTTCTGTGTGTGTGTGTGTGTGTGTGTGTGTGTGTGTGTGTGTGGGCTCGTACTGACCTTCCTCATCCACCTCCGCCCATTGGAGGAGGAGTGGGGCCGGCTCCGTGGTTTATTCTGCCCATCCGTCTGCGGCCAGGAAACCCCGGAGGACTGCGGGAACATCTCAGCGTAAACACAGAGGACATGAACACAAGCTAACTGAAGCTAACCGAAGTTAACGGAAGCTAGCGGAAGCTACCGTAGCTAACGGAAGCTAGCCGAAGCGGCTGGACGTACCCTCTGCCGTCGCTGAAGCGGGTTGACGCTCCGCTGTGTCCATCTCGGGACAGATCCGGCTGGATAAGAGTCTGGAAGCTGCGAAGACATCACAGATCATGTGATCAATCCTCTGACACTGAGCATCATGACCGACTCCTCACATCAGTCTCTTCATTTATTTAAAGGGTTAGTTCACCCCAAAATGTAAATTCTGTTATTAATCCCTCATGTCGTTCTCCACAAACTCTATGATATTTTAATTATTTTTTTAAACATTTAAAACAACCCAAACACACCTATATACATATAGAAGGCTGCATTAAACTATTTCGTAAAGGAAAAAAAAAAAAAATCAATCAACTTCATAGTGGATTCGTAAGCAATGACACACACCCGAGTGAACGAGACGGAGCGGAGTTAGCGAGGGAAGGCAATAATGACGGCTGTCCAACCACAGGAGGAATTATTCAGAGTTAACTCTTCTGGCTGAACTAACCCTTTAAGGGAGTGGTTTCATGACTAGTGTGTGTGAACTCGGTTGATTAAAGGGACAGTTCACCCAGAAATGAACATCACCCTATGATTTGAACTATTCCTTTCATTTGCAGCTTCTTGGAAAATTAACTTTTGTGATGAAACTTTAAAAAAAAAAAAACCTTACAACAAGCCAATGAACTCGACAGTGGTCCAGAAGAGGTCACTGAGGAAAGACAATCTCCACGGCGACCGGCTCCGGCTGTCCAGAACCTGACCTGCAAACACACGGGAGTATGATTAGGCCTGTCGCAATCATTACATCAATATATCGCACAATATATATATACATGACCTCACTCATTTTTCGTGATGCAATATATCGGCCATTATGCTTACATGATAATGAATGTGACCGACATTGTACTCGATGGAGCGGCCATTTTGTATGTTTTAAAAATTACAAAGTTGTCATCTGAAAGTGTGTGGGTCTACTTGCATTATTATGCTGTTCTATTGGGATTATATATTCAGTGGCATAAAAGAGTCCTAAAATGACAATAATATCGTTTATCGCAATTATTCGGGGACTATATTTTGCGAAACAAAAAGTAGTTACCGTGACTACTGCTACTGGTAGGGATGCGCGGCATACCGGCACTGGGAGAATACCGGTATACATGTTATTTAAAACAGTACGATATCATGATTTTGCACATTCCATTGCACGTGTGTGTCGTTAGTATGAGCTCATATCTCCTGTAGCTGTTATTAAGAAATGCTATAAAATCGCTGGCATGATTTGCGTTATCCGTCCCGAGACGAGCGTGAAATGTTGAATCGGATTATGCAGATTGCTTTAGTGTAGTGCGACGTCTTCTGAAACCAGAAGCAATTCGATTATTTGAGAGATTTTTGCTGAAATTATTCCTCACAAAATAGTTTTCAAACGACTGATTTGATGTGATAAGCTTTGCTGATTAATTTACTAATGAACATTTTTGGTAATTTCCCACTTTATAAACTCAAAACTTGCATAATTGTGCTCATTCTCGTGCGATATACCCGCGCTAATATCAGCCCGTGTGGTATCGGTTTAATATCGGCACTTCGGTATTAGATTGTGGTACCGTACCGAAGCCAGAACTGTGGTATCGGTTTAATATCGGCACTTCGGTATTAGATTGTGTTACCGTACCGAAGCCAGAACTGTGGTATCGGTTTAATATCGGCACTTCGGTATTAGATTGTGGTACCGCACCGAAGCCAGAACTGTGGTATCGGTTTAATATCGGCACTTCGGTATTAGATTGTGGTACCGTACCGAAGCCAGAACTGTGGTATCGGTTTAATATCGGCACTTCGGTATTAGATTGTGGTACCGTACCGAAGCCAGAACTGTGGTATCGGTTTAATATCGGCACTTCGGTATTAGATTGTGGTACCGTACCGAAGCCAGAACTGTGGTATCGGTTTAATATCGGTACTTCGGTATTAGATTGTGGTACCGCACCTAAGCCAGAACTGTGGTATCGGTTTAATATCGGTACTTCGGCATTAGATTGTGTTACCGTACCGAAGCCAGAACTGTGGTATCGGTTTAATATCGGCACTTCGGCATTAGATTGTGTTACCGTACCGAAGCCAGAACTGTGGTATCGGTTTAATACCGGCACTTCGGTATTAGATTGTGTTACCGTACCGAAGCCAGAACTGTGGTATCGGTTTAATATCGGCACTTCGGTATTAGATTGTGGTACCGTACCGAAGCCAGAACTGTGGTATCGGTTTAATATCGGCACTTCGGCATTAGATTGTGTTACCGTACCGAAGCCAGAACTGTGGTATCGGTTTAATATCGGCACTTCGGTATTAGATTGTGGTACCGTACCGAAGCCAGAACTGTGGTATCGGTTTAATATCGGTACTTTGGCATTAGATTGTGTTACTGTACCGAAGCCAGAACTGTGGTATCGGTTTAATATCGGCACTTCGGCATTAGATTGTGTTACCGTACCGAAGCCAGAACTGTGGTATCGGTTTAATATCGGCACTTCGGTATTAGATTGTGTTACCGTACCGAAGCCAGAACTGTGGTATCGTTTTAATATCGGCACTTCAGTATTAGATTGTGGTACCGTACCGAACCCAGAACTGTGGTATCGGTTTAATATCGGCACTTCGGCATTAGATTGTGTTACCGTACCGAAGCCAGAACTGTGGTATCGGTTTAATATCGGCACTTCGGCATTAGATTGCATTACTGTACCGAACCCAGAACTGTGGTATCGGTTTAATATCGGCACTTCGGTATTAGATTGTGGTACCGTACCGAAGCCAGAATTGTGGTATCGGTTTAATATCGGTACTTCGGTATTAGATTGTGGTACCGTACCGAACCCAGAACTGTGGTATCGGTTTAATATCGGCACTTCGGTATTAGATTGTGTTACTGTACCGAACCCAGAACTGTGGTATCGGTTTAATATCGGCACTTCGGTATTAGATTGTGGTACCGTACCGAAGCCAGAACTGTGGTATCAGTTTAATATCGGCACTTCGGCATTAGATTGCGTTACTGTACCGAACCCAGAACTGTGGTATCGGTTTAATATCGGCACTTCGGTATTAGATTGTGGTACCGTACCGAACCCAGAACTGTGGTATCGGTTTAATATCGGCACTTCGGTATTAGATTGTGGTACCGTACCGAAGCCAGAATTGTGGTATCGGTTTAATATCGGTACTTCGGTATTAGATTGTGGTACCGTACCGAACCCAGAACTGTGGTATCGGTTTAATATCGGCACTTCGGTATTAGATTGTGTTACTGTACCGAACCCAGAACTGTGGTATCGGTTTAATATCGGCACTTCGGTATTAGATTGTGGTACCGTACCGAAGCCAGAACTGTGGTATCAGTTTAATATCGGCACTTCGGCATTAGATTGCGTTACTGTACCGAACCCAGAACTGTGGTATTGGTTTAATATCGGCACTTCGGTATTAGATTGTGTTACTGTACCGAAGACAGAACTGTGGTATCGGTTTAATATCGGCACTTCGGTATTAGATTGTGTTACTGTACCGAACCCAGAACTGTGGTATCGGTTTAATATCGGCACTTCGGTATTAGATTGTGGTACCGTACCGAACCCAGAACTGTGGTATCGGTTTAATATCGGCACTTCGGTATTAGATTGTGGTACCGCACCGAAGCCAGAACTGTGGTATCGGTTTAATATCGGTACTTCGGCATTAGATTGTGGTACCGCACCGAAGCCAGAACTGTGGTATCGAGCCATCCCTAACCGTGACAGACCTACATATTATAATATGGGGGTAATATTGTTGCATTATAACAAACAAATATATTGTTATCCACAAATCAATGTAAAGCGATTCACAAAAAAAAAACAGAATTTCACAAATCAATGGAATGAGATCCACAAATATATACAGGAGTTTCACAAAAATGAATTAGATTTACAAATAAACAACCAATCACGTTTTGGCCTGTGCCGCTGAAAAACAGACTTACGACCACTGACCACTACGACCAAATCTATATAACTTTATATCTATAACTCTCTATATCTCTATAACTCTCTATATCTCTATAACTCTTTATATCTATATAACCAGATAACGGCCGTATCATAAGTTGCATTCATTTGTGAATCGCGTGGATTTTGAAACATTTCTACCGTCTTGACTCAAACAAATCCACAAATAGGTAGACTCCACCCATCGTCTACTTAAGCCAATCAGATAACTGCCATATCGCACTGACCAATCGTAGCATGTTCTCGCTCCAACCAATCACGTTTTGGCCTGTGCCGCTGAAATACAGAGTTACAACCACTGATCTATAAATCTATAAATCTATATAACTCTATAATCAGATATTAAAGGCCGTATCATGCTGACCAGAGCCATAGAGCCCTTTATAGTTCCAAACAACTCCGCGCTGTCAATCAGTTTAGATTACGCAGGATAGACAGCATTTTCACTATATTAGCAGCAATGTCTGGCAAATATTAACACAATATGTGCACTGACTTCACCAAGGCTTTACAGTAGCATTTTATTCAGGAGAGAGATAAAGAAGAGACAACGTTACTCTTCATTTGGGTCACGAGAGTACAACATATGATTTTACAGCGTTGAGTGTTTCACGATCACGTGCATTTCTATTGAAAATATAACCAATCATATGTTTAATTTAACGTGAATGAGAATCCTCTCAGTATCGATGAAAACATGTTTCACACTGTCTCAAAACGCGTAATTAATTTTAGTGGAAGTTGCCTATTTGTGGATTTGTTTGAGTCGCTAGAAATGTTTCAAACTCCACACGATGTACTAAATAAATGTGCCAGAAGAGCCACAAAAGCAGAGGAAGCGATTCACAGATGAATGCAAGGCAGAGTTGAGTGTTTGTGATATCAAAATCTATGTGTGGATTTTTTTTGTTATTCATTAATGTCATTGTAATTTGTGTGTAATTTCTAATTCATTTTTGTGAACCTCCTGCATATACATTTGTGGATCTCATTCCATTGATTTGTGAAATTATTTATTTTTTGTGAATCGCTTTACATTTATTTGTGGATAACAATATATTTGTTTGGAATAATGCAACAATATTACCCTCATATTATAAGATCACGGTAAGAAAAATCCTTAATCCTATTGCGAACGCGTTGTTGTGAATATTTAACACATGACGTGGCAGGTTAGCGAGCCAATGAACAGAATGCATGCGTGAATATTCAAACTGACGAGCCAATGAGGTGCAAGAGATTACAGTTCGTCACCTTCGGTTAATTAATATTCAGGAGATGTGTGTTTACCATTTCGTCCGTAACATTAGCCTACCCGGATATCATCTATAACATTAACAAAACCATATGTTGGCTATCGTTATATATATATATATATATATATATATATATATATATATATATATATATATATAACGTTACACACACTGATCACACATCTATTAGGTAGCGTGACAGATAAACCAGTAATAACGGCTGATTCACAACCACAATGACGCTAAATCACGGATGACAGTTTGCTGTATATCATAAGAGTAGAACATGTTTGTGCGCTAAAAAAATAACATTATTATGTTTTAAAGAAACGGTTTGTTTTTAGCACTTACCATTTGATACATAAACCATCGTCAGTGCTGTTTAACCGGATACTGCGCTGCTCTTCCGGTTCTGCGCACTGCGCATGCGCACTCGGTCGTGACGTGTGACTGATATTTAACTCGACTTTTTTGTGTGTGAAAAAGCATTTCATTATAGATGGTGTTTATTTGTCCATTTGGTTTTATTTTCAACCACATTGATGTTTGGATGTAAAGACACGAGCTCCTGTCATATATGAATGATCACATTTATCTTGTAGATTAATTTACAAGTCCGTGTAGATTAAAGAGAGTGAAACTACATCAGTAACATCTGGAGCACATGAAACTGAGACACACACCTGTTTCCTGCTCACAAGCAGTTTTGGTTCTATAAAGGGAGGGTTAGAATTAATATATTTAAATTAGAAAGCAGAATTTATGATGATCTGTATTCAGATATCAAAATGTACCTTTACCAACGTTGGCGTGGGGTAAGATGAGCCATATGTTTAGCTTATGTGGTCCTCAGGATAAGATCAAATAAGGCAGAGTCCAATGAAAGTATCTAAAGTAATGTCAGGATGTTTTCTATTGTTTTAAATGATCAGAATATAAACATGGCTTCTTATACAAAAAAGTGTTCCTGTGGGTAAGTTGCACCGTCTGATTGAATCTGAATCAAACCTATGTGAGATTGTAAAGATAATTTACTTATTTTAAAAACACCTTCAATAATCAAACTTACTTTTATAGATAGTCATATTTCTGCTTCTTAAAGCTACTCTGTGTGATATTTTCTAGCGGTGTAAAGGTTTATGACCATCCAGTGAATAATAGTTTCTGCTCCTCTCCATTTCGATTTTGTTTTACTCCTACGGTGGCTGATTTAGTCATGGCTTCAGTTCGACCTCTTCGCTGAGTGTTGCTTCAACTCAAGTGATGAGGTAATTTTTGAAAACTATTAGAATTTGCAGTTATTTAATTTGCCAAATGATCTATGATCAAATTAATCTATGTAAAATGAATAATAGTTTTACGTTTTCGTTATTTTTAACCAGTTCATTGCTAACATCAGCTATCAGGTTCCCAGACGAATGCAGGCTAATCTTAGTAAAGTAACTTTTATCAGTGCTATCGTTATTCTGTATATTGTACGACAGCACTAGCGTAAGGCAAACAAATTATAATGCAATTAAAATATTAATCTCATGTTATCCGTCATAGAACACGGATTTATGTTATAAGGCAAACAATACTTTTTCATCATTGACGCGAGGAAAACTATCCTAGACGTCGTTCTAGTGTTATGCTCAGCACACCATGATATAATTAGCCAAGCAACAATAAAACTTCCAATATACACAAATAGGCTGAATTAATATTACCTGTCGAGAAGAAAGCAGGCGACGTCGGCGTCCTTTTTAAAATCGTTGCTCCTCATGAGCTCTCTCCATCTTGGAAAGGCCACTCCAATATTTACTTGTGTCTCGTTGATTTGCCCGTTGCGTTGCCGTCTTAATTCTCTTTTCCGCTTCCTTGGCGACTCTAATACATATCCCGCAATGTTACTAGGTCCCCGACCCGGGTCGAATTCGGTAATCAATCCCGGGACGTGGTTGCTTTCACACAGAAGGAGACCCGGCAATGCTCCGGGAATATTGCGGGTCCGACGTGCAGTGTGAAAGGGGCTTAAGAGTGATCCTCCATCGTCATATAGCAGCCTCAAGCAATCCTCCTCTTCATATTCGACACGGTGCCATCGAGTGTAAAAACACGAAAAGCGAAGCTTGAATTTACGGGTATGTCCCTCTTTGGCTACTGTACTTTCAAGATGGAGGAGCAACATGGCGACCGCCATCCGAACCCCTAACACTTATGTATTTTCAATGGTATATTATAAAATTACGAGAATGCATTATTACTTGAAAGAAGTAAATATACATTAATGAGCACATACATTTTTGAAAGAACTAAGTGATTTTAGCTAACAATAAACTAAAAAAGTTACACAGTGTAGCTTTAAAGAGGCGGTGAAACACTCAGTTTGAGTCAATCTCATGTCAATCTTGAGTACCTATAGAGTAGTATTGCATCCTTCATATCTCAGAAAAGTCTTTAGTTTTATTATATTTATAAAAGAAATATGGGCTGTACCGAGTATTTCCAGAAAAAAAAACGAGCGCCTGGAGGCGTATCGTGTGGGCGGAGCTAAAGAATGACGAGGCGTATCGTGTGGGCGGAGTTAAAGAATGACGAGGCGTATCGTGTGGGCGGAGCTAAAGAATGACGAGGCGTATCCTGTGGGCGGAGCTAAAGAATGATGAGGCGTATCGTGTGGGCAGAGCTAAAGAATGACGAGGCGTATCGAGTGGGCGGAACTAAAGAATGACGAGGCGTATCGTGTGGGCGGAGCTAAAGAATGACGAGGCGTATCGTGTGGGTGGAGCTAAAGAATGATGAGGCGTATAGTGTGGGCGGAGCTAAAGAATGACGAGGCGTATCGTGTGGGCGGAGCTAAAGAATGACGAGGCGTATCGTGTGGGCGGAGCTAAAGAATGACGAGGCGTATCGTGTGGGCGGAGCTAAAGAATGACGAGGCGTATCGTGTGGGCGGAGCTAAAGAATGACGAGGCGTATCGTGTGGGCGGAGCTAAAGAATGACGAGGCGTATCGTGTGGGCGGAGCTAAAGAATGATGAGGCGTATCGTGTGGGCGGAGCTAAAGAATGATGAGGCGTATCGTGTGGGCGGAGCTAAAGAATGATGAGCGCGCAAAGCGGTGACGTCCTCAAGCGTGGAGGAACCCATCGCTATCGATCTCAGCTAATACAGATAATGATCCAGAATCAGATCCGGAGGCTGAAATAAACTGAACAGGAGAAGCAGCAGCAGCAGGACGTCCGTCTCTGTGGTATGGACTGTATTTAGTGGCCTGTCAACATTTGTGTGTGTTTACTCGCAGTTTATGAGGACAGGATTCGGTTTATGGACTATTGTATGCGACTAAACCTTAGCAGTAGCAAGCAAAACGGTTTTGCACGTCAGACTAGTGTAACGTTATACAGAGAACAGCAATGGAGTCCGTTAGCGCATTTGAATGACGAAGCACGCGATCGTGTCGTTTACTGATGTTTACTCATGCGACGGTAGCCGACAGCACAGACATCTGAAGCAGTTTAACTCACCGGCTGCTTCCAAAGCAGGACCGAAGCTTTATCGCTGGGGCCGCTCCGTTAGAGTTTAGATTCTCTACCCGAGCCCGAGCCCGAACCTGACCCGAACCGACCCGCGGGCCGGGTCGGGCTGAGATTTCCCTGCACTATCCTCGGGTCGGGTAGGGCCGGGCCCGTGATCAAACGTTTGTTTTTTTAATCATTAGCCTACTTTACTAGTCTAATTGGGTGGGCAGAAAGCTATGCTATAATCAGAAATTATATATTTAGCAAAGTAAGAACTAATACAACAACTAAGAAACAAATGTGTAGGCTACAAAGCTGCACAAGTCAGGATTAGTGTAAAAATGCGTGTTAAACTCACAGCTCGAGCAGTGATGGAGCGCAGCATTCTGAACAGAAACGCTCTGTGTCAAGAGCTGCTCGTGAACACTGCACTTTGCTTAATTAAATATCTTCGAATCGTTTCGTTTAAAAGTGGACATTTCAAGCTTTCTATACGCATATTTCTCATGTCTGTGAGGCGAGTAGCCTGCTGAGTTTCGGTTTATTTATGAGACGCGCGCTCCAGTTCATGAGGAATGAAAGCGATCACTCCCACGACTTCACCTCACCATTATAGTCTGCTATTTGCTCTTTATTTATTAAATCCAGGCAACTAGCCCAAGAAACCTTTTTTAAAATTAAGATACAATTTAAACAAAACGAAATAAATGCTTTCTACAAAACAAAACTTAATATTAAACTATAACCACCAAAATCATTTCTGACCCAGTCGCATCTTTTCACTCATCATAATCAGATGAAATGTAAAAATAATATTATAATATTTAAACATAAATATGAAGGAAAAAACACATTGTTTAATGGCTACAACAAAGTAAGCTACAGATAAATGTCTGAGCTGGATTTGAGCAAACATCAGTTTACCGGTGAGCGGTTCATGAGCGCGCGCCTGCGGATTATTGAGCGGAGTCAAGTCAACTTTATTTATAGCCTATAGCCCGTTTACAATGATGATTGTTTCAAAGCAGCTTCAAAGTGTTAAACATGAAAATATTGCAACAAAATGTAGTTTTATCATGAGCTCACCAGTCCGCTTCGCTGCACTTTGCTCATTACAGGCTCGTTCTCGTCTAAACGCCCACGTATTGAACAATGGTCGGGTTTAAATCGGGCTCGGGCTCATAATTACAGTTAATGTGTTGGGCCGGGCCGGGCTCGGACACAACGTGCACGGGCTCGGGTAGGGTCGGGCTTGATTTTTTGAGCCCGATCTAACCTCTACGCTCCGTCAGAAACACACTTCTTTGGTATGATTTGGTGAAGTCCTGACAGCAGTGACCGTGGAGATCCACTTTGCGACGCGACTGAAGCGATGTTGTGAAGCTTCCCGTCATTTCTGCGTTCAAATCGGTTCAAATGCAGCGCTGCCTTCCCAGAATGCTGTGCTGAAGCGTTGAAGTCGCTCGACGTCACCCAGAGGAATAAAGTGGAGCGCGGCGCGGACTATAACGACAGAAGTGTTCACGGACGACTGGATCTGCAGCTGAGAGTGTGTATGGGCGTGCGTTTCCTCTCTCGCTCTAGTCACGCGCGCGCACCCTACCGGGAGAAGAGCCCGTACAGCCCATACAAGGACCTTCCACTCTATTAACGTCAAGCCGACCCATACTCGAAAAAAACTCTCCGAAACTTGTGAGAAACCGGAAGGAGTATTTTTAACACAGAAATACTCCATCAAACGTCCTCCAAAATATTCTTAAATCAAGATGCATTTACTAGATCAGTAAAAACGACATAAGATATTTTTTCTTGTTTTCAGGGAAATATCTAAATGAAGTGAGTTTTTGCTTCAAACAGGTAAAATGATCTGCCAATGGGGTGAGAAAAATAATCTCATTTCTGATTGAAATCTTGTTTCTTGTTTCCGTCCCAAACAGAAATAAGATTATTTTTCTCACCCCATTGGCAGATCATTTTGCCTGTTTGAAGCAAAAACTCACTTCATTTAGATATTTCCCTGAAAACAAGAAAAAATATATGATGTTGTTTTACTTATAATGCATCTTGATTTAAGAATATTAGAATATTTAGATATTTAGACTACAAACAAGACAAAGTGTGTGGTCTAATGTGTGTGTCGGTGAAACATCATGTGAGCTGATTATGAACATGTGTCTGACATTAATCAGGACATCATCTAATCCGCTCTCACACACACAGACATATGGTGGAAGAGCAGGTCAAGAATATGATCCATAATGTGATTACATGGAGTTTAAAGTGGATTAGCACATTCATTTAACTATTGCAATATACAACAATTTAAATAAACACAGGGCTTTTTTATTAATGGAAACAGCCATAACAGAGCATGCCAGAGCTATATATTCATCCATGGGTTGGGGTTGGTGAAGGCGAGACTCTGCTGCTCCCGCCGATCGTTGTTACTGTGGTGTCTTGCTCCGATTCTCCCGGCTCAGCGGCCCACGGGTTTCTGCCGCAGAGAAGGAACGGCACAGCACGCTCTCTGAACTGAGAGAGAGAGAGAGAGAGAGAGAGAGAGAGACAGAGAGAGAGAGAGAGAGAGAGAGAGAGAGAGAGAGAGAGAGAGACAGAGAGAGAGAGAGAGAGAGAGAGAGAGAGAGAGAGAGAGAGAGAGAGACAGACAGAGAGAGAGAGAGAGAGAGAGAGAGAGAGAGAGAGAGAGAGAGAGAGACAGAGAGAGAGAGTATCAGTATCAAATGACATAGCTTTATGTTCCTTCAATGAAAGTGTATGCACACTATACTGTCCATGTCCAGAAAGGGAATAAAAACATCATCACAGTAGTCCATATGAGACATCAGTGGGTTAATTAGAGTCTCTTGAAGCATCCAAAATACATTTGGGTCCAAAAATAACAAAAACTATGACTTTATTCAGCATTGGCTTCTCTTCCGCGTTTGTGTTCAATCCTCAAATAAAGATTCAAACGGTTATGAGTCAGCGGATTGATTCATGATTCGGATCGCCAATGTCTCGTGATTTCAGCAGTTTGACACGCGATCCGAATCATGAATCGATTCGCTGACTCATAACCGTTCTAATCTTTGTTGCCCAGTGCTGCGGCGGACAATAGTGGAGCGATATCAGAAAGGAGTTTCTCAGAGAAACACTGCACAGAGTTTGAAGTTATCATCATCTCCAGTGCATAATATCATCCAAAGACTCAGAGAATCTGGAACAATCTCTGAGCGTAAGGGTCAAGGGTCAAAACCAAACTGGATGGCCGTGGTCTTCAGCCCTTAGACGGCACTGCATCACACACAGGAATGCTCCTGTAATGGACATCACAACATGGGCTCAGGAATACTTCCAGAAAACATTGGTGAACACAATCCACCGCGCCATTCGCCGTCGCCGGCTAAAACTCTACAGGTCAAAGAAGAAGCCATATCTAAACATGATCCAGAAGCGCAGGCGTCTCCTCTGGGCCAAGGCTCATTTAAAATGGACTGTGGCAAAGTGGAAAACTGTTCTGGGGTCAGACGAATCAACATTTGAAGTTCTTTTTGGGAAAACTGGGACGCCATCCGGACTAAAGAGGACAAGGACAACCCAAGCTGTTCTCAGCGCTCAGTTCAGAAGCTGATCTCTGATGGTCTGGGGTTCATGAGTGTGTGTGGCATGAGCAGCTTACACATCTGGAAAGGCCATCAATGCTGAAAGGTCTATCCAAGTTCTAGAGCAACATCTGCTCCATCCAGACGGCGTCTCTTTCAGGGAAGACCTTGCCTTCTCCAACATGACAATGCCAGACCACACACTGCATCAGTTACAACATCATGGCTGCGCTGAAGAAGGATCCGGCACTGAAATGGCCAGCCTGCAGTCCAGATCTTTCACCAATTTTATAAATTTCCTCAGTTTAAACATTTGATACTTCATCTATGTTGTATTCTGAATAAAATATTGAAATTTGAAACTTCCACATCATTGCATTCTGTTTTTATTCATTATTTGTACAGTGTCCTAATTTTTTTGGAATCGGGTTTGTAATTTTCATTAACATAAAACTCTCTCTTTATTTTTTGTTTTGTTTCATGTTTCAAACCTTTTTGACTTCAACAGTAACTGATGCACAAGGGTTAACGGAACCCACAGAACTGCTTAATTTGTGTGTGTGTGTGTGTGTGTGTGTGTGTTATCTGCTCAGTTCAGTTCATGAGGCTGAATCAGAATGTGCTTATGAAGTAAAGCGGCTTCATGGCCTCACCTGTCTGTTCATGAATATGTAGATTATGGGGTTGAAAACTGTGCTGCTCTTGGCCAGGTACATGGGAACCGTGGCGATCACCGGGTCAATGTAAAGGTTGGGGTCAAAGATCACAGACAGTGCGAATGCGGCATAGGGCAGCCAGGTGAGCAGGAAGGCCATCACCATGACAACCACCATACAGGCCACCTGTGTCTCGGCCCTGGTCGTGCTTCCTCCCTCTGACATCTTCAGCCTGCTCACCTGCAGGTGGAACACAGCCATCAGATGTGCCAGAGCTCTCAGCTAATGAAAGGCATAAAGTCTCGAACCGCTATAAAAACACAGGGGGGCGCGGGGCACAAGCTACACACACTAGTAACTAGGGTTAGTAACACACACGGCACTTTCCACACATGCCAGGATGACGAAACTTTGTGTATTATCAACACTATATAGAGAAAAAATATTTGGAAGATACCACTGAACATTTATTTCACCATAGCAAAAGTACATTTCTTACTCTCATCTCTGTTTTTTGTGTTTATTTAAAATAAGACAAATCTGATATTATAATCTTATATCTGTTATTAGTTGAGGTCGTTCTTTAATGCTGATCTAACAGCAGAAGACACGTTTAAATCGTTATAATGAGCCACTATTAGAACGGTGATATTATATTCTATACGTTTATGAATTTGAGAAACCAGGATAAAAGGGTAAATAAGGACTGAGAGTCAATGTTAAAAAATGATTCATTATTTTTCAGTTTTTAACTCTGCTGTACATGTCAGGGTTTGTTGAATGGAAAAGGAGCGAGGACTCGATTGCAGGAAGAATGGGCTTTATTTAATACAAAAAATAAATAAAGACAAACAAAAACTACCCCAAGGGGGAAAACAAGACTTGACTTGACTCTTGACAATTCAGACAGGCAGGGAAACATGAGGTAAGTTTGAAGACGATCCAGCACAGAGGACTGCAAACACAAGCCCTGCGTCCCAATTCGCATACTACCCATCCTAAATAGTATTCGAAAATAGAATTAGCGTTTCCCAAACCGTAGTATGTTGAAAAGAGTATTCCAAAGATACCCGGATGGTTTACTATTTCCGGTCCGAATTCGAAGTATGGATCGATGGGCACTCTAACGGCTGATATTACCCACAACCCATTGCGAGTTGGACGAGGATTTGATTAGAACTACAAACGCGGATAAAAAGCTTTAAAAAACTACAAACATGACGGATGTGCGAGTCAGACGGTTAAGTAGAGAAGTTTAGATAAAGGGGTTTGAGTGACCAACTATCAATATTTAACCTGACAAAAATATATTTATTCAGTGTTGTCCACATTATATTTCACCTGCAGCAGCATTGAGAACTTTTGTAATGACGTTTGGCCATTAACTTTTAAATGCATCATTATATTTAGACTACAAACACATGAGGAGAGTCTCTGCATTAAAGACACACATATGGCAGATCAACGAGCGGCTACATTTCTCTCCGATACGGCAGGAGATTAAACTGAATGAGGAGGATTTGAACTGTGACGAATCTGACGATGATCGACAGGGCCGTTAAACGGTGACGGGATGCACGTAACTAAGCGACAGAGTCCGTTAAAGATGGCGAAGTAGTCCCGAAGCTTGCATACTTTTCTGCTACACACTTAAAAGTATATACTTTTTCTTCACAAAAAGAGTACATACTTTTAGGACGTAGTATAAGTAGGCGAATTGGGACGCAGCAAAGGAGACTAAATGGGGAGAAAACAAATGAGGGTAACAAGAAAATACAGGTGGGGAAAATAAACCAATAATCAGGAAACAAGGTGGGTGGGGTTAGACAATCGACATGAGCACATAGGACAACGAAAACGTACTCGGTTACTTTCGTAACCTCGGTTCCCTGAGAGAGAGGAACGAGTATTACGTATGGGAAAAACTCCTTTTCTCGAGAATGTGAAGCAAAACTTTTGATAAAGGTATCTATGTAAAGCGCAGTGAGCTGCACGGCCATAGCCCAGCGCGAGGAGCGCTCTGATTGGCCGGGCTGCGGCAACTGCAGGAACCTATGGTGAGGCGGCTGAGAGGAACGAACCAATGGGGGGCGTTCCAGAAGCCCGCCGAAAAAGGTGCTTATATTTGCATACAGGAGGCTATATAAGACCCTAATTCGCCATAGGTGTCAGGTTTTAAGATCGACTGAAGCGATACCTGAGAAACATAAACACGGCACGGAACGTAATACTCGTTCCTCTCTCTCAGGGAACCGAGGTTACGAAAGTAACCGAGTACGTTCCCTTTCGAGAGAGGTTCCTCGTATTACGTATGGGAACACAATGTAAAGCGCCGTGTGTGCTGACTGACCCAGTATACCCAAAGCACATGTTATAAACCCCCGAGACACCGACAGAGGCGGCTTATAAGGGGAATGAAGAACCGGAAGAGTCGGTTCGTTTGAACAGCTGATCGGACATAGTCGGATCTTATGATGAATGAATAGTGCTTAAGGACTAATGTGTACAGGCCAAAATGTAAGGCAATCTGTTTGCCAGGGTCAAGATAGAGCCTAGATGGAGAGAAGCCCTGCTTGTAGAGCTGGAACCTCCAACTTGTAGAATCTGATAAAAGTGGACGGAGAGGCCCAGCCTGCCGCCGCACAGATATCTTCCAAAGAAATGTCACACGACCAAGCCCAAGATGAGGCCATGCCTCTAGAGGAGTGGGCTTAAATGCCTGTAGGACAGGTTAGGTCCTGGACCTATATGCTAGTGGGACTGCATCCACTATCCAGTGTGAGAGACTGTTTCATGACAGCACAAACTTTAGTGCGGCCACCGAAGCAATGAAGAGCTGATCCGACTGCCTGAAGGGGGCGGAGCGCTCTAGATACAATCTCAATGCTCTGACTGAGCAGAATATGTTTGCGTCTTATTCTCTCTGAGACGCGGGTTAAGCAGTGCAAAGAGCTGCATACTGAAGGGGTTGATAGCACTTTCAGCATAAAACCATGCCTCGGTTTGAGCACAACCTTGAAGTTGCTGGACCCAAACTCAAGACAGGAAGGGCTCACGGAGAGTGCAGGTAAGCCACCCACTCGGTTAACCGAGGCCACAGCCAGCAGAAAAACGGTTTTGAGTGATATGTGCTTCAAGCTCGTGTTCTGAAGTGGTTAGGAGGGGGAACCCTTCACGGCCTCCAAAACCATGGCGAGGTCCCAAATAGGGACCGAGGTAGGGGCAAGGCGGGCTGAATCTCCTGGCCCCTTTAAGAAAACACACAATAAGATCACTTTTCCCTAGTGAATGTGCCGCGATAGGAGCGTGGCTAGCTGCTATGGCGGAGACACACACCCCGAGTATGGAGGGGGGACGACCCGCATCCATTAGCTCTTGGAGAAAGCGAGCGGTTCCGCCAGTTCGCATGAGTGTGCGTCGATGTTTCGCGTAGCACATTGGTTAGAAAACCACTGACCACTTCAAGCAGAGCTGCCAGATAGCAGGGGCTCTAGCTTCCGAAATAGTGTTCATAACTTGTCAGAGAGGTTCCCGGATACCGTTGATGGGCCATACGTGGAGGGCCCACAGCTCGGGATTGGGATGCCAGACCTTCCCTTTCATTGGCAGAATAGGCATGGGGCTGTGTCTGACAGCTGAAACAGTATGGAGAACCATGTGCGGTTCTTCCAAAGTGGGGCTATTAAAAAGCACAGGCTGCAGCTGGATCGCGATCGGAGGGAACATATAGAGGGAGTCTGGGCCAACATGGGCCAGGGCATCCCTGCGTTTGCAGAAAAAATATTGGGCAGCGTGTGCTGTGCAAGCTGAATTGTTTGCGGGTAAAGGGACCATCCCCCTGGGGACATGGGTCCTCTGGATAACATGTCCGGACCCTGATTCAGAATACCTGGCACGTAAGCCGCCCTTAGGGAGCTCAGATTGTGCTCTGCCCATAAAAGGAGATGCTTAGCCATGCAGTGAACAGAGTCTGATCTCGGCTGCCCTAGCGATTTTATGTACATTATCAAGACGTGGTGGTTCTTATGCCGTAAGTCTTGAGTCTATGACAATGACTGTACTGATAAGCCTGCCCCTCGAAGGCGAATCTCAAGAATGGCCTGTAGTGGGGGTGGGGGGTTATCGTAACGTGAAGTATGCGTTTTTCAGATCTATTGAGAAAACCCAATCCCCGGGGCGAATGTGCGCGAGGATTTGTTTCACCGTCAGCACCTTGAAACGAGCGTGTCATAAGTGCTTTGTTCAGATGCCTGGAAAATGGGCCTGAGACCGCCACCCATTTTCGGCATGAGGAATTAGCGACAGTAAAAACCTGACTCGCTAGCGTCGGGTGTACTGTTTTCGCCGCTCTCTCCTTTAACAGTCTCAATGCCTCAGCGAGAAGCACGTGACTGACACTGCTTCTTACAGAGGGCTCGACCACGGCTTGAATCGCGGGGTCTGCGAGCAAAACTGTAGCGAGAACCTCGTTTTATATGTTCAACACCCAATATTATATACCAGGAATGGCCTGCCAGGCCTGGGCTCGTAAAGCCAGGGGTTGAATTAGATTCGGGGGCTGGCCGCTTAGTAATAGGGGCCTGTTAGCCGGGTTGCTTGTGCTGTAACACTGCTTTTAACACTGTGGGGATAGTGTTAGTTTTGGCGGTGCAGGCTTTGCAGTGGGCGCACGCCTCACATTTATATTGTGTGTGCGAGAGTGAACTTTGTGAAAAGTGCTTGGGTGCAGGAGTGCAGACTGTAAAGTGGGCACATTTCCTACATAGAAAGCTCTTTTGTGTGTAGTGTAAACAATGTGCAGTGGCGCACAACCTACGTAGAATACCCACGGTGCAAACCAGTGAGCAAATCCACAGGGGTAAACGCACACAGCATTAGTGTGCAGACGAGCGTGTTTAACACAGGCTAGTTGACTGCAATATTTCATCTCCAGTCACTTAACTTAAGGGAACTGGGAGAATGTAAGGAAGTGCGGGTGGTATGTGAGCCATTCCACAATGCCGTTATGCTCTAGTCTAGACTGAAAGCGCGCATGCAGACAAGCGTGTTTGACCACAGGCTAGTTGACTGCAATAAGGCTAGTTGACTTTATATGGTGTAATCCGGCCGCGGCGGGATTTATTTGTGATTTTGTGAGGCTGAATTAACAGTGCTTATGTAGGGGTGCACACTGTGTAGTGGACACTTTGTCTACAGTGTAAAAACCTTTCCAGCCGCCTGAATAAAGGGGACTGGAAGTGATAGAGTGAAAAAAGGGCTTAGCTTGGCAGCCATTTTCCGACGCCCTTATGCTCTGACAGTGAGCGCGTGCTATGACGTAAGCCGCGCTCTAGTCAGCAACGCGCTGTGGAAGGGGCGCGCGCTATCATGACAAGGCAGCCATTACAACTTCCTTGGCAGTAAGCGCGCGCTGCAGCGACATTGTTCTTGACATACCCAACAGCCCGAGCTCGCTCGTCTAACTTACTCTAGTATTCTCTGTCCGCAGCGCTTCAGCACGGCGGCGGTAGAATGAGCACGGCGAGAGCTTCGGCTCGAGTTAGTTTATTCACTCTAGTATTCTCTGTCCGCGGCGATAGAGCGACAGGACGAGAGAATTGGAAGCGTGAGGTAAAACTCTGTCCGCGGCGCTTCTAGCACGGCGAGAGCTTCGGCTCGAGTTTGTTTATTCACTCTAGTATTCTCTGTCCGCGGCGATAGAGCGACAGGACGAGAGAATTGGAAGCGTGAGGTAAAACTCTGTCCGCGGCGCTTCTAGCACGGCGAGAGCTTCGGCTCGAGTTTGTTTATTCACTCTAGTATTCTCTGTCCGCGGTGATAGAGCGACAGGACGAGAGAATTGGAAGCGTGAGGTAAAACTCTGTCCGCGGCGCTTCTAGCACGGCGAGAGCTTCGGCTCGAGTTTGTTTATTCACTCTATTATTCTCTGTCCGCGGCGATAGAGCGACAGGACGAGAGAATTGGAAGCGTGAGGTAAAACTCTGTCCGCGGCGCTTCTAGCACGGCGAGAGCTTCGGCTCGAGTTTGTTTATTCACTCTATTATTCTCTGTCCGCGGCGATAGAGCGACAGGACGAGAGAATTGGAAGCGTGAGGTAAAACTCTGTCCGCGGCGCTTCTAGGACGGCGAGAGCTTCGGCTCGAGTTTGTTTATTCACTCTATTATTCTCTGTCCGCGGCGATAGAGCGACAGGACGAGAGAATTGGAAGCGTGAGGTAAAACTCTGTCCGCGGCGCTTCTAGCACGGCGAGAGCTTCGGCTCGAGTTTGTTTATTCACTCTAGTATTCTCTGTCCGCGGCGATAGAGCGACAGGACGAGAGAATTGGAAGCGTGAGGTAAAACTCTGTCCGCGGCGCTTCTAGCACGGCGAGAGCTTCGGCTCGAGTTTGTTTATTCACTCTAGTATTCTCTGTCCGCGGCGATAGAGCGACAGGACGAGAGAATTGGAAGCGTGAGGTAAAACTCTGTCCGAGGAAAAACTCCGTCTGTCCGCGGCGCCTCCTCAGCGCGACGGTATAGTGACGAGAGCTTCGG
Organism: Pseudorasbora parva; assembly: GCF_024679245.1. Taxonomy (NCBI): domain Eukaryota; kingdom Metazoa; phylum Chordata; class Actinopteri; order Cypriniformes; family Gobionidae; genus Pseudorasbora; species Pseudorasbora parva. The sequence goes on from NC_090184.1 coordinate 856,772, forward strand.
CTCGAGTTCGCCTATTCACTCTAGTATTCTCTGTCCGCGGCTGTAGCGCGACGGAATGAGAGAAGAGTGGGAACAACTCTGTGGCAGCGGCGGAAGAAGAGCCGCGGCGGCGGCAGAGTGAAGAGAGCTTCGGCTTGAGTGTGCTCATGTCCTCTAACATTCTCTCTTTCCGCGGCGCTATTCAGCGCGACGGGACGAGAGCAGAGGGAGAGTGAGAAGAGCTCCGTCTTTCCGCGGCGCTTAACGACGCGGCGGAACGAGAGAGTCCTCGAGTAGAACAAGCCTGTAAGCTCTAGAAGTGGCGTTGCAGCGGCAACACAAACACATATAACACTCAACATAGACACAGTTTAAAGGATATATAACGCCGGATGGCGTAGCTGGAACGGCAGAGAAGGCGGAGAGGGAGTCCGTCGTCCTCAGCTGCAGGTTCCGCTGGTGCCTTTTCAACGGCGGTGCTTCTTCCGGAGACCAGCGAAGGTATCGCTGAAGGAGATAAAATCTGACACCTATGGCGAATTAGGGTCTTATATAGCCTCCTGTATGCAAATATAAGCACCTTTTTCGGCGGGCTTCTGGAACGCCCCCCATTGGTTCGTTCCTCTCAGCCGCCTCACCATAGGTTCCTGCAGTTGCCGCAGCCCGGCCAATCAGAGCGCTCCTCGCGCTGGGCTATGGCCGTGCAGCTCACTGCGCTTTACATAGATACCTTTATCAAAAGTTTTGCTTCACATTCTCGAGAAAAGGAGTTTTTCCCATACGTAATACGAGGAACCTCTCTCGAAAGGGAACATGTGCTCACACCAAACATGACATGAACATGACGCCAATGAGAACTCATAAACGGCATGTTCACACAAAACATGAAACAGGACTAGTGAAAAAACACCAGCGGCATGCTACACAACACAACATGAGGAGCATGAATGTCCGAATCACAACACAAAACCGAAGCCCAACTAGACCCAAGTGCTGGGACCCGAACACCACGCCCCACACAGAAAACAAGGACAGAAGAGCACGCTGCTCGAGCATGCTCAAAGCTGCGTGCTCACACAAGACAAACAGTACAGGAGTGTCAGAGCTCTGTCACAAAACCAAGACAAAGCTAGACCGAAGTGACAGAACCCTGACAGTACAGCTGTATTAGAGACGTGTTCGTTGTTAAAATAAAATATTTGTACATTTTTAATGATAAAAAAATGCTTTATTTCAAAAAGTTATTAATTGCATTCTATTGACAAAATATTTTAGTTTGTTTTGGTAATTTTTTTGATTATATCAGATAACATTTTTAGCTGTGATTGCTCATGTCAGATTGGGGCATGTTGTCACATTTCACTTCCATTCTTTCGGGGTAAATCAAGAAAAAGGTGTACACTGCAAAAAATACTTTTCTAGTATTTTTGTCTCGTTTCTAGTCCAAACATCTAAAATAAGAAGTATTTACTAGACAAGCAAAAGTAATTGTCTTGTTTTGGGGCAAAATAACTCAAAATGAAGAGAGTTTTTGCTTAAAATAAGATAAATAATCAGCCAATGAGGTGAGAAAAATAATCTTGTTTCTGAATGAAATCTTGTTTCAAAACTACTAAACGTGGTGGATTGAGACGTTTCCTACCTGCCTTAGGGCCCACAGGAGGCGAGTGTAGGAGATGATGATGATAGAAAATGGCAGAGCAAAGCAGAGCAGAAAGTAGCACATGATGTAGGAGACGTTGGCCCAGTTTCTGCTGTACCAGTCCGGAGCACAGGACGTCTGAACGCCCTCAAGCTCGTAACTGCCCCATCCGAACAGAGGCGGCGTGTTCCAGAGGAAGGACCACACCCAGGCCAGCACGACCCCAGCCACCGCATGCCTGCTCTGGAAGGCCACGGAGCCCACCGGCCTGCACACCACCAGGCAGCGCTCAACCGCGATTATGGCCACCGAGCACAGGCCAGCGATTCCTGGAGGAGTAGGACAAGGCCGCTCTGTTTCTATATATACCGTACAGATGGTTTCAAAGCAGATACACCGCAAAAAATGCTTTCCTTACTTAGTATTTTTGTCTTGTTTCTAGTCCAAACATCTAAAAATTCTTAAAAAAAGAAGAATTTACTAGACAAGCAAAAGTTATTGTTTTGTTTTGGGAAAAAATAACTCAAAATGAAGAGAGTTTTTGCTTAAAATAAGATAAATAATCTGCCAATGGGGTGAGAAAAATAATCTTAATTCAAACAGAAAACAAGATAATTTTTCTCACCCCATTGGCAGATTATTTATCTTATTTTAAGCAAAAACTCTCTTCATTTTGAGTTATTTTCCCCCAAAACAAGACCATTTTTACTTGTCTAGTAAATGTTTCTTAATGTAAGAAGTTTTAGATGTTTGGACTAGAAACAAGACAAAAATACTGAGTAAGAAGAGCATTTTTTGCGCTGTACGCAGAAACAACAATGCAAACTTTATCAAATATGAGACAAATTCTGCTGTGAAGCAGCTCTATAAAGACACTAGACTGTTTTTATTATCACACAAGTAAATGGTGGACAATATAAGTCCATAACATATAATATAACTAATCAGTAATCGGCTATTTTCTACACTGGTTTTGAGGCTCTCTCCTGAACGCTGGGTTCTGATGGGCGTGTCACTGGAGGTTGGAAGTAAACGCCCACAGCTAGGATTGGAAAATATTTACATATTATAATGAGCTTCAGCTCTCCTGTCAGTTCACATGAGGGAGGGATTGATTTGAAAGCGGCGACCGGAATGATTCTCTCACAGGGATCGTAAACGTCTTTATGAAACACAATGATTTATCTCTCATCCACCCGCGATTGATTGGAATATTATTTTTGTATTACTTGGCCCGTCTGATTGGTGGATATAAGTGGGAACCAAGCTCTTCAAATATCAAGTCAAGAGAGTGAACATTAACAACGGAGATCAATAAATTAATGTTATTTCACTATTTAAGATTCACTGGCCAGCCGATAGGCTTACGTTTTGGTAGCCCGTCTGGAAAACACACAGCCCCGGGATGTTGGGCTTTGCGAGCCCCGGCCCATACATGTCCGAGTCGGATCCTGAATTGCCTGGGTGTGCTCTTTGATACCAATCTTTCATTTGAAAGCCACGTTTCTAGCATCTGTAAAACCGCATTCTATCATCTTAAAAATATATCTAAATTACGGCACATGCTTTCAATGCCAAATGCTGAACAGTTAGTACATGCGTTCATGAGCTCAAGGCTAGATTATTGTAATGCTCTACTGGGTGGTTGCCCTGCTCGCTTAATAAACAAACTCCAGCTAGTCCATGATAGATAGATAGATAGATAGATAGATAGATAGATAGATAGATAGATAGATAGATAGATAGATAGATAGATAGATAGATAGATAAATAGATAGATAGATAGATAGATAGATAGATAGATAGATAGATAGATAGATAGATAGATAGATAGATAGATAGATAGATAGATAGATAGATTATTGTAATGCTGTACTGGGTGGTTGCCCTGCTCGCTTAATAAACAAACTCCAGCTGGTCCAGAACGCAGCAGCTCGAGTTCTTACTAGAACCAGGAAGTATGATCATATTAGTCCAGTTCTGTCAACACTGCACTGGCTCCCTATTAAACATCACATACATTTTAAAATCTTGCTTATTACTTACAAAGCACTAAATGGTTTAGCTCCAGTACTTAAGCGAGCTCTTAACGCATTATACTCCATCACGTCTATTGCGGTCTCTAAACTCTGGCCAGTTGATCATACCTAGAATATCTAAATCAACTGCAGGCGGTCGATCATTTTCCTATTTAGCTCCTAAACTCTGGAACAGTCTTCCTAGCATTGTTCGGGAAGCAGACACACTCTGTCAGTTTAAATCTAGACTAAAAACACATCTCTTTACTATGGCATACACATAGAACATTTGTAACTTTTTATTATTCAATTCAATTGACTGATTGTTAGGCTGCATTAACTCGGTCAGCCGGAACCGGGAACACTTCCCATAACACCTGATGTACTCGTTACATCATAAAAAGAGTGACATCTACGCTAATGTTAGTCTCTCTGTTTACCCCGAGGTTTATCCCGGATCTGGGCCGTGTCCGGATCGGATGGTGGACCTGCCTGGACATGACCAGCTCATCCTGGAGTGTCTGCTGAGCCGTGTCATATGGTGCCTCCTCCGAATTTGCCTCATCGGCACGACATGCTCAAAACCCGTCTTCGGCGCGATGACTCCTATCTTTCAAATATTCATACTCTTGTGTAATCGACGTTAAAAAGGACAATATTTTTTAAAAAGGACAATAGTGTCATTATTCAGCTCAGCTCAGGCTAAAGTTTATCATTCAGTGCGATTACATGCATGTTCTTACGCTGATTGTGCCTAATAACCCGACAACGAACATAGTCCTGTCACCGTGGTAACCCATTTTCTTTTATCGGAGTAAGGTCATAAACGGCGTGAGCATAAACCGGTCGACACAGAGGGTTTTTTAACTCTTACCCTGTTTCCGCGCTGCATGATAATGCATTAACCTGCTTTTTGTCGGCTTATTGAAGAGCGCATGTGTGATAGGGGACACAAACGCATATTAGACAAGATTTAACACATCCACACAGAGCGAGTGTTTAGCATGAAATAAGGACATATATCACAAACACATAGTCCTTTAAGACCCAGAGCATTATAAAGATGTGTTCTCATCTCAGTCAGCAGAAGCAGAAGAGGTTCAGTCAGACGCTGCATCATGAGGGATAATATGAGCCGTAAATCTCCAGCTCTCGCTTTATTAACATCACAACTGACGGAACATGAGGGATACTCAGAGTCAGATACGGACATTATTATTATAGACGTCACTAAAGGAAATAACCCGGTTTATTAATGAAGTCATGTGAAGGCGGTTTACTGGCGTTGTCAGTTCACTGGTGTGCTTGTAAACTAATGATAGATCAGCTCTACAGAAGACTATACTGTGGTTATTCACTTTGAGTCAGTACACTGATGATTCAATTCAATAATGTTGATGTGACAAAATTGATCAATTATGCAATGTTGATTCAGCTCTTCTTATAATAATTTATAGCCCTTAATAAGACATGAATAGAAAGGTTTCCAAATCAAGACTCACCAAAGAAGGCCACGGCAAAGCCCTCGAGCACACAGCCGACCCGGCCCAGGCTGAAGTAGCCCATGGCATTGGTCACTGTGGTGGGCAATCCTCCAAACATGGCACAGCCGAGATCGGCCACCGCCAGGTTGACCAGAGCGAAGTTGAGCGGCTGCCGCAGCTGCCGGTGCTTCAGAGTCACCACGATCACTGTCGTGTTCAAGATGATGCCAAACACTGAGAAGAACCCAATAATAATGGCCAGAATGGTGTAGCCCATCCTTGGCATGATGGCATCGTTCACTGTAGTGGCTGGCACAGCGCTTTCTGCTGCAAGGATGCCCATTTTCACAAACAGAACCTCATACAACACCGGTATAGTTGAGGAAAACAGCCTACATTGAGACACTGAGTCTGTGAGGAGGTCTGTGAAGACTCCTCTGCTCTTTTATCTCTGAATATGGCCTGCTGGCTTACAGGGAAAATCCTTAGATCCGGATTGTCAATGGAATAATTCTGTCAGATTATGGAGATCTATAAAGGCACTCATCTTAATTGCCACATCAAACCATTGTCCTGCCTTATTGGTCGATGAGGTCAGAGTTGAAGACATTTCAGAGTAAGTATTAATCAAAGAACCGTTCCTTTCATAAGATTAAAAAGAGTTTGCTGCCTGAATCCTAGCAGTCTTCCTGAGATTGAGTCCTCTGTTGCTATTCTTTAGTGTTTTATAATGACTTATGAATCAGTCTTTCCTGTGATGGCCTGTCCTACGGCTCAAGAGTCTCGCATAAGATAATAAACCAGTCATAATCTCGCGGATATATTTGTGGCAATACCCAACAATACATTATAAGGGTTAAAATTATCCATTTTTCTTTTATGACAAAAATCATTATGATATTAAGATCATGTTCCATGAAGATATTTAGTAAATGTCCTACCGTAAATATATCATAAATGTATTATTAGTAGTAATAGGCATTGCTAAGGACTTCATCTGGACAACTTTAAAGGTGATTTCTCAATATATATATATTTTTTGCACCCTCAGATTCCAGACTTTCAAAATATTGTCTTAACAAACCACACATTAATGAAAGATTATTAATTTAGCTCTCATATGAGTTATACATCTCAATTTCAAAAAGAAACGACCAATAAATGTTGTTTTCTTTTATCAAATAGTGTTGAAAAAGCTTATTTTTCAGACTAAATGAGCCAATGCACATGTGCAGTCCTAAAAGCAAGTGCTTTGGAACCCCTAAAAGGTTCACTGCAAAAATTATTCTTCTTACTTAGTATTTTTGTCTTGTTTTTAGTTTAAACATCTCTAGTCAGAATATGAGTCTGATGCTCATTGGGCTGTGATTATGAGGCGTGTTTCAACCCAACCAGGAAAGACCTCGATTGGACAGACCTACAACCAATCAGAGCAGCGGAGCGACGCATAACGTTAGTCGTCAAATGTCAACAGAACTCAACTGCACTGTGTTGCCAAGTCTGTCCATCTGTCTGTCTGACCCAAAACTGTGTGTCTCTCTGTCTGTGTGTCTGTCTGTCTGTTTGACTGTCCGTCTGTCTTTGTGTCCGTCTGTCTGTCTGTCTGTGTGTCCGTCTGTCTGTATGTCTGTCTGTCTGTCTGTCTGTCTGTCTGTCTGTCTGTCTGTCTGTCTGTCTGTCTGTCTGACCATCTGTCTGTCTGTGTGTCCGTCTGTCTGACCGTCTGTCTGTCTGTGTCCGTCTGTCTGACCGTCTCTCTGTCTGTCTGTGTGTCTGTCTCTCTGTCTGTCTGTCTGACCATCTGTCTGTCTGTGTGTCTGTCTGTCTGACTGTCTGTCTGTGTTTCGTGTTTCTGTCTGTGTGTCCATCTGTCTGTCTGTCTGTCTGTCTGACTGACTGTCTGTCTGTGTCTCTGTCTGCCTGTCTGACTGACTGTCTGTCTGTCTGTCTGTGTGTCCATCTGTCTGACCGTCTGTCTGTCTGTCTGTCTGACTCGCTCCTGGCCGGCTCTCCTCGAGGGGAGGACGCGTCGCTCCTTGCCGGCTCAACTCTAGAGGAGGACGCGTCGCTCCTGGCCGGCTCTCCTCTAGAGGAGGACGCGTCGCTCCTGGCCGGCTCTCCTCGAGGGGAGGACGCGTCGCTCCTGGCCGGCTCTCCTCGAGGGGAGGACGCGTCGCTCCTGGCCGGCTCTCCTCGAGGGGAGGACGCGTCGCTCCTGGCCGGCTCAACTCTAGAGGAGGACGCGTCGCTCCTGGCCGGCTCAACTCTAGAGGAGGACGCGTCGCTCCTGGCCGGCTCTCCTCGAGGGGAGGACGCGTCGCTCCTGGCCGGCTCTCCTCGAGGGGAGGACGCGTCGCTCCTGGCCGGCTCAACTCTAGAGGAGGACGCGTCGCTCCTGGCCGGCTCAACTCTAGAGGAGGACGCGTCGCTCCTGGCCGGCTCTCCTCGAGGGGGGGGAGGGGGGGGGGCGTTGAGGGGAGGACGCGTCGCTCCTGGCCGGCTCTCCTCGAGGGGGGGGAGGGGGGGCGTTGCTCCTGGCCGGCTCTCCTCGAGGGGAGGACGCGTCCCTCCTGGCCGGCTCAACTCTAGAGGAGGACGCGTCACTCCTGGCCGGCTCTCCTCGAGGGGAGGACGCGTCGCTCCTGGCCGGCTCTCCTCTAGAGGAGGACGCGTCGCTCCTGGCCGGCTCTCCTCGAGGGGAGGACGCGTCGCTCCTGGCCGGCTCTACTCGAGGGGAGGACGCGTCGCTCCTGGCCGGCTCTCCTCGAGGGGAGGACGCGTCGCTCCTGGCCGGCTCTACTCGAGGGGAGGACGCGTCGCTCCTGGCCGGCTCTCCTCGAGGGGAGGACGCGTCGCTCCTGGCCGGCTCTCCTCTAGAGGAGGACGCGTCGCTCCTGGCCGGCTCTCCTCTAGAGGAGGACGCGTCGCTCCTGGCCGGCTCTCCTCTAGAGGAGGACGTGTCGCTCCTGGCCGGCTCTACTCGAGGGGAGGACGCGTCGCTCCTGGCCGGCTCAACTCTAGAGGAGGACGCGTCGCTCCTGGCCGGCTCTCCTTGAGGGGAGGACGCGTCGCTCCTGGCCGGCTCTCCTCTAGAGGAGGACGCATCGCTCCTGGCCGGCTCTCCTCTAGAGGAGGACGCGTCGCTCCTGGCCGGCTCTCCTTGAGGGGAGGACGCGTCGCTCCTGGCTGGCTCAACTCTAGAGGAGGACGCGTCGCTCCTGGCCGGCTCTCCTCTAGAGGAGGACGCGTCGCTCCTGGCCGGCTCTCCTCTAGAGGAGGACGCATCGCTCCTGGCCGGCTCTAGTCGAGGGGAGGACGCGTCGCTCCTGGCCGGCTCTCCTCTAGAGGAGGACGCGTCGCTCCTGGCCGGCTCTCCTCTAGAGGAGGACGCGTCGCTCCTGGCCGGCTCTCCTCTAGAGGAGGACGCGTCGCTCCTGGCCGGCTCTCCTCGAGGGGAGGACGCGTCGCTCCTGGCCGGCTCTCCTCTAGAGGAGGACGCATCGCTCCTGGCCGGCTCTCCTCTAGAGGAGGACGCGTCGCTCCTGGCCGGCTCTCCTCTAGAGGAGGACGCCTCGCTCCTGGCCGGCTCTCCTCAAGGGGAGGACGCGTCGCTCCTGGCCGGCTCTCCTCTAGAGGAGGACGCGTCGCTCCTGGCCGGCTCTCCTCTAGAGGAGGACGCGTCGCTCCTGGCCGGCTCAACTCTAGAGGAGGACGCGTCGCTCCTGGCCAGCTCTCCTCGAGGGGAGGACGCGTCGCTCCTGGCCGGCTCAACTCTAGAGGAGGACGCGTCGCTCCTGGCCGGCTCTCCTCTAGAGGAGGACGCGTCGCTCCTGGCCGGCTCTCCTCTAGAGGAGGACGCGTCGCTCCTGGCCGGCTCTCCTCGAGGGGAGGACGCGTCGCTCCTGGCCGGCTCTCCTCTAGAGGAGGACGCGTCGCTCCTGGCCGGCTCTCCTCTAGAGGAGGACGCGTCGCTCCTGGCCGGCTCTCCTCGAGGGGAGGACGCGTCGCTCCTGGCCGGCTCAACTCTAGAGGAGGACGCGTCGCTCCTGGCCGGCTCTCCTCTAGAGGAGGACGCGTCGCTCCTGGCCGGCTCAACTCTAGAGGAGGACGCGTCGCTCCTGGCCGGCTCTCCTCTAGAGGAGGACGCGTCGCTCCTGGCCGGCTCAACTCTAGACGAGGACGCGTCGCTCCTGGCCGGCTCTCCTGGACCTCCACCAAACTTTACACTTGGCACAATACAGTCAGGCAAGTTCTGTTCTCTTGGCAAACGCCAAACCCAGTGTAACCCTGATTATTTCCCGCTTTATGCTCTTTTCTCAAGACTCCCCATTCACATGTTATCGGGAGATTTGTGAAAGTATTGGGATATTTGACACTGAGACCGTGTCATTTCCCTTTAAATATGGCTGTGCGCTGTTAGTTTGTGTGTGTGGGAGTCGATGTGTTGATCTGCTGCAGGTAGGCGTTTAACCCTGTAAATATATTATATCATTCATTAAACTGACGATTTTGAACTGTTATGCCTGACAACCTTTTTAGATGCCTACATTTTAATGTTGAGACTGCTGTATTGAGTGACTTAATCATACGAGAACTGCTGAGTGTCATTCTTTGTATCATATAGCGTTAAAGAGCTAATGTTAGTGCTCTCGTGTATGGCATATAGATTTATTAGCTGGTGCTGGCATAACCTATTTATTACTTAACCTGATTATATGTGTTATGTGCTTAAGTGTATTGATTTTATATGAATAATGCACTAATATTTAATGACATCTATAGCAATATTGATGTTTGATTGTGAAATGGTTCTAATTAATGCTAAGATGTATTTTGGAATGATTTATTTTTGATGATAATATATATAATATATTGATATATAATTTAGAGTACTTGCTATATGCAGGATAAAACTGAATCATGTACATGGTAATGATGATGACATGTGATGATTATGAGATGATGGCGAGCTACTAGGCCCTGAACCGAAGACTAAGTGCAAGCATTTGCCGGTGTGGTAGGAGGCGCTGCAGCTGCTCCCCTTACACACACACACACACACACACACACACACACACACACACACACACACACACACACACACACACACACACGCACGCACGCACGCACGCACACACACACACACACGCACACACTTTCATACATTTTACACATTTATTTTTTTATGAACTGATCTTTTCATGAACTGATTGACCCAGTGTGTGCATTGTGCATGGACGGTTGCAGCTTTTAAGCACTCGAATGGTTGTGTATGAATTGAGAAAACCAAACTTAGATTTGTTTATTAACAATTATGAATTCAATACCATCACATGTAAATATTGAAACTAACTCTCAACTTATGTCACTGTAATATATTACACTTCTGGGTACCGCAACCTTGTGTCTGTGTGTCATTAAACACAACATTTTCCTCCCTGAGCTGAATTTAGTTTTTTTGATACTGGTCCACTACTTTAATCTACCATTGCAGTATTTATACAGGTTACACCAGACTGGTCAATGGGAGTTTCAGGCAGAGAAACGTGACTGATCGCTCCAAAAGAACACGTCTCTCTGCTCGAGAGTCCAGACAACACTATTCGCTCTGAAAGCCAGTAAGTAGCTTTAGAATCTGAAGTTTTGAAATGTCAGTCCTAATCCGGGGTTGGAAACATAGACTGGTGACAGTGGGGAGCGGCTTTATTATCTCTTAGGTGGAGTGGGGAGCAAAAAACGATTGCTGGATGTAGGGCTTGGATGAGATGCTCGGCCATGGAAACCAGTCCAGTTCCTCCACACCAAACTCCTCATCCATGTCTTTATGGAGCGACGCTTTGTGCACTGGAGCGCAGACAGGAAGGGGCCGTCCACAAAACTGTTCCCGCAAAGTCGAGAGCGTGAAATTGTCCAAAATGTCTTGGTGAAGCAAGAGTTCCTTTCACTGGAACTAAGGGGCCAACCCCTGAAAAACAACCCCACCCCATAATCCCCCCTCCACCAAACTTTACCCGTGGCACAACGCAGCCAGGTGAGTCCCGTTCTCCTGGCGACGGCCAAACCCAGACTCGTCCATGGGATTGTCAGACTGAAGCGTGATTGGTCGCTCAGAGAACACGTCTCACTGCTCACTGTGGCCATGAAGAGATCGAACACCTGAACTCAGGGCTCTGGAGGAGCGGCACAATACTTCTGCCAATATAGTGTATGTAATAGATGTTTTTTTTTTGTGTGTGCAAATTTAAGTTAAATCCATAAAATGTAATCATGCTACTATAGTTTTTCTTGTAAGAATTCCCTTACAGCCTATGAATTCAGCAATGCTGTTTTACTACCACAAAATGCACAATGTGAAATGAAATATATTGCTGGTTTGTTCTTATTTAGTAATAGATGTCACTTGGTATGGTAATTTACTGTAATCCATGACTAGCTATCTAGTGTGGCTTAAGTACTCAAATACGTTATAATAAAAGCACCCGCTGACAATAATAGCCTGTTTAGAGCTAATGAACGCAGCAGACTGTTGTTACTGCAGAGCCGAGTGCAGTTTTAAACCATCTGCAGAGGCTGAAGCGGCCACTAAAGCTGCCATTACAGCAATAATAACCAGTGCATAAACGGTCCAGAAAAGCTGGTCTTTCCTCATAATTCTCCCGCACTCTTCATGCATTTTTGAAGTTCTCTGATTCAAGCAATGAATAATTCATTCCTGGTTTTGGATTTGCCAAACATGCACTTCTCTAGGTATCTGCAGTCCATATTTGAGCTTTACATATCGCTGTGTTCAAAATCCAGAGGATACCTCTCTAACATATAGGATATTAATTATAATAATTTCCTTAAACTGTCCCGTATCCTTTACAAAAAGTGCTGTGATACAGTCATGGCAATAGGTGATAATATCTCTTGGTACTACAATATCAGAATTGTTAAGCATTCACAAGGCAATGTAAAGAGGGATTTAAAAACCCTATGATATTACACATCACTGTATGGGTTGGAGGACTTGATGGATATTATACCACAGTACAGAATGACTATTATAATCCACCCCATGATATATGTTAAAGAATACCAAGGTATTGAATTTGATTCGTGAATAAAATTGTGGTTTATATAGATTATGTTCTCTTTTTAAAAACATAAGATACAGTAGCTATACAATACACCATCATAACATTTACTTATTTTACACTTTAAATAAATTGGCAATATCAGCATAAAGTATAAAGCAGGAGCAAGATATGGCTCTATAACAGCACGGCGGTAACACACACACACACACACACACACACACACACACACACACACACACACACACACACACACACACACACACACACACACACACACACACACACACACACACACACACACAATACGTCAATAGGTTAATAATCTTTAGAAGAGTTTTGGTGTGTGAAGGTGGAGCGTACATGAATATTCACCTCGAGTTTCTCAGACATTCAGCATGTTTAGTTGGTTACTTCATAAAGTTAATTATAGTTTCATCTTATCCCTGATTATGCCTGGAACTATGACTGTTTTTCTTTTCACAGCAGTTTTTAATGTTCTTGTGCATGTTTTCTGCATCCATGATCAGTCTTATATATTGATTACAGTTCGTTATGCTCTTCAGTCTACTTATACAATGGGTATATTATTAGTTTTATTGAATATATCACTGTAACAACTAGAATAAAACTGCATGAACTGGGCCTAATACTTTTAATCTGGTACAATTGTGTTAAATGTTTGATATATTCAGTATTATAGTCTATATTTGATATGTTTTATACAGTTTAATTGTGTGGGAATAATAAAGAAATGTTATGTATATGTTCAGTATTTATTTGATAACAATAGTCAAAACCAGTAATATTTTGAAGTGTAATTCCAGTGCAGATCATCTGTTCTCTCTGTGAATAGAGAGTAAAGTGTGATTTATTCCTGATCATCATCATTACTCCAGTCTTCAGAGCCACATGATCCTTCACTAATCATCATTATGTATTATTAGTGTATATTCAACTGCTTCAGCTTATTGTGCTTTTGTTTTCAGGATTCACAGATGATCAGAAAGTTTGCATTTATTTCAAATAAAAAAATATATTTTGATATTATAAATATCTTTTTGATCACATTTACATGTATTCATTTAGCACACGCTTTTACCCAGAGACTTACAACTGAGGAATACAGGAAGCGATCCGTCATGAAGAAATTGATCAATGTAATCAATCCATTAATTTTTTTTAAATTCATGATCACCCACTAGAGTGCCTTTCATATCCACCAGAGGGCATTGCTCGCTGGTCCTTTATCAACCCGGACTACATTTCCCAGAATCCCCTGCAGACTGCTGTCAGCTGAGTATGGCCTATCCGTTTAAATGCATTGTCAGTTGTGTTCAAGTGAGCAAAGATTTTTAGGAGGCCATTGTATTTTTTTCTTTTCTAAAAAAAGCTTTAAATATTTTAACATTCATTAAAATGTAAAGAGTGGTAGAAATGTCATAAATGTTTTACATATTGATTTGAGAATAGCTTTATTATGTGTCATTCTTTATTTAGAGTCTGCTAGCTATTCTAATGCCCATCTTCTAGACAAAACTAAACTAAAGTCATTAGCATCTCACAGAGTATCAAATGTCCACTCCATGACACTTCACAGCAACTTAATCAAAGGCAAATCCAGGCCGTCGTTCCACTTCAGTCATGAACATGTTTAATTCACATCAAGAACATGTGTGTTCAATCCACATCAAGAACATGGGTGTTTAATCCACATCAAGAACATGCGTGTTTAATCCACATCAAGAACATGCGTGTTTAATTCACATCAAGAACATGTGTGTTCAATCCACATCAAGAACATGTGTGTTTAATCCACATCAAGAACATGCGTGTTTAATCCACATCAAGAACATGCGTGTTTAATCCACATCAAGAACATGTGTGTTTAATCCACATCAAGAGCATGCGTGTCTAATTCACATAAAGAACATGTGTGTTTAATCCACATCAAGAACATGAGTGCTTAATCCACATCAAGAACATGCGTGTCTAATTCACATCAAGAACATGTGTGTTTAATCCACATCAAGAGCATGCGTGTCTAATTCACATCAAGAACATGTGTGTTTAATCCACATCAAGAACATGCGTGTTTAATCCACATCAAGAACATGCGTGTTTAATCCACATCAAGAACATGCGTGTCTAATTCACATCAAGAACATGTGTGTTTAATCCACATCAAGAACATGCGTGTCTAATTCACATCAAGAACATGTGTGTTTAATCCACATCAAGAACATGCGTGTTTAATCCACATCAAGAACATGTGTGTTTAATCCACATCAAGAACATGCGTGTTTAATCCACATCCAGGACATGCGTGTCTAATTCACATCAAGAACATGTGTGTTTAATCCACATCAAGAACATGCGTGTCTAATTCACATCAAGAACATGTGTGTTTAATCCACATCAAGAACATGCGTGTTTAATCCACATCAAGAACATGCGTGTTTAATCCACATCAAGAACATGCGTGTTTAATCCACATCAAGAACATGCGTGTTTAATCCACATCAAGAACATGCGTGTCTAATCCTCATCAAGAACATGCGTGTTTAATCCACATCAAGAACATGCGTGTTTAATCCACATCAAGAACATGCGTGTTTAATCCACATCAAGAACATGCGTGTTTAATCCACATCAAGAACATGCGTGTCAAATTCACATCAAGAACATGTGTGTTTAATCCACATCAAGAACATGCGTGTTTAATCCACATCAAGAACATGCGTGTTTAATCCACATCAAGAACATGCGTGTTTAATCCACATCCAGAACATGCGTGTTTAATCCACATCAAGAACATGCGTGTTTAATCCACATCAAGAACATGCGTGTTTAATCCACATCAAGAACATGCGTGTTTAATCCACATCAAGAACATGCATGTTTAATCCATTTAATCCACATCAAGAACATGCGTGTTTAATCCACATCAAGAACATGCGTGTTTAATCCACATCAAGAACATGCGTGTTTAATCCACATCCAGAACATGCGTGTTTAGTCCACATCAAGAACATGCGTGTTTAATCCACATCAAGAACATGCGTGTTTAATCCATATCAAGAACATGCGTGTTTAATCCACATCAAGAACATGCGTGTTTAATCCACATCAAGAACATGCGTGACATCAAGAACATGCGTGTTTAATCCTCATCAAGAACATGCGTGTTTAATCCACATCAAGAACATGCGTGTTTAATCCACATCAAGAGCATGCATGTTTAATCCACATCAAGAACATGCGTGTTTAATCCACATCAAGAACATGCGTGTTTAATCCACATCAAGAACATGCGTGTTTAATCCACATCAAGAACATGCGTGTTTAATCCACATCAAGAACATGCGTGTTTAATCCACATCAAGAACATGCATGTTTAATCCACATCAAGAACATGCGTGTTTAATCCACATCAAGAACATGCGTGTTTAATCCACACCAAGAACATGAGTGTTTAATCCACATCAAGAACATGCGTGTTTAATCCACATCAAGAACATGTGTGTTTAATCCATATCAAGAACATGCGTGTTTAATCCACATCAAGAACATGCGTGTTTAATCCTCATCAAGAACATGCATGTTTAATCCACATCAAGAACATGCGTGTTTAATCCATATCAAGAACATGCGTGTTTAATCCACATCAAGAACATGCGTGTTTAATCCATATCAAGAACATGCGTGTTTAATCCACATCAAGAACATGCGTGTTTAATCCATATCAAGAACATGCGTGTTTAATCCACATCAAGAACATGCGTGTTTAATCCACATCAAGAACATGCGTGTTTAATCCACATCAAGAACATGCGTGTTTAATCCACATCAAGAGCATGCGTGTCTGATTCACATCAAGAACATGTGTGTTTAATCCACATCAAGAACATGCGTGTTTAATCCACATCAAGAACATGCGTGTTTAATCCACATCAAGAACATGCGTGTCTAATTCACATCAAGAACATGTGTGTTTAATCCACATCAAGAACATGCGTGTCTAATTCACATCAAGAACATGTGTGTTTAATCCACATCAAGAACATGCGTGTTTAATCCACATCAAGAACATGCGTGTTTAATCCACATCAAGAACATGCGTGTCAAATTCACATCAAGAACATGTGTGTTTAATCCACATCAAGAACATGCGTGTTTAATCCACATCAAGAACATGCGTGTTTAATCCACATCAAGAACATGCGTGTTTAATCCACATCCAGGACATGCGTGTTTAATCCACATCAAGAACATGCGTGTTTAATCCACATCAAGAACACGCGTGTTTAATCCACATCCAGAACATGCGTGTTTGATCCACATCCAGGACATGTGTGTTTAATCCACATCAAGAACATGCGTGTTTAATTCACATCAAGAACATGTGTGTTTAATCCACATCAAGAACATGCGTGTTTAATCCACATCAAGAACATGTGTGTTTAATCCACATCAAGAGCATGCATGTTTAATCCACATCAAGAACATGCGTGTTTAATTCACATCCAGAACATGCGTTTAATCCACATCAAGAACATGCGTGTTTAATCCACATCAAGAACATGCGTGTTTAATCCACATCAAGAGCATGCATGTTTAATCCACATCCAGAACATGCGTGTTTAATCCACATCAAGAACATGCGTGTTTAATCCACATCAAGAACATGCGTGTTTAATCCACATCAAGAACATGCGTGTTTAGTCCACATCAAGAACATGCGTGTTTAATCCACATCAAGAACATGCGTGTTTAGTCCACATCAAGAACATGCGTGTTTAATCCACATCCAGAACATGCGTGTTTAATCCACATCAAGAACATGCGTGTTTAATCCACATCAAGAACATGCGTGTTTAATCCACATCAAGAACATGTGTGTTTAATCCACATCCAGAACATGCGTGTTTAATCCACATCAAGAACATGCGTGTTTAATCCACATCAAGAACATGCGTGTTTAATCCACATCCAGAACATGCGTGTTTAATCCACATCAAGAACATGCGTGTTTAATCCACATCCAGAACATGCGTGTTTAATCCACATCAAGAACATGCGTGTTTAATCCACATCAAGAACATGCATGTTTAATCCATTTAATCCACATCAAGAACATGCGTGTTTAATCCACATCAAGAACATGCGTGTTTAATCCAAATCAAGAACATGCGTGTTTAATCCACATCCAGAACATGCGTGTTTAGTCCACATCCAGAACATGCGTGTTTAATCCACATCAAGAACATGCGTGTTTAATCCACATCAAGAACATGCATGTTTAATCCATTTAATCCACATCAAGAACATGCGTGTTTAATCCACATCAAGAACATGCGTGTTTAATCCAAATCAAGAACATGCGTGTTTAATCCACATCCAGAACATGCGTGTTTAGTCCACATCAAGAACATGCGTGTTTAATCCACATCAAGAACATGCGTGTTTAATCCACATCAAGAACATGCGTGTTTAATCCACATCAAGAACATGCGTGTTTAATCCACATCAAGAACATGCGTGTTTAATCCACATCAAGAACATGCGTGTTTAATCCACATCAAGAACATGCATGTTTAATCCATTTAATCCACATCAAGAACATGCGTGTTTAATCCACATCAAGAACATGCGTGTTTAATCCAAATCAAGAACATGCGTGTTTAATCCACATCCAGAACATGCGTGTTTAGTCCACATCAAGAACATGCGTGTTTAATCCACATCAAGAACATGCGTGTTTAATCCACATCAAGAACATGCGTGTTTAATCCACATCAAGAACATGCGTGACATCAAGAACATGCGTGTTTAATCCTCATCAAGAACATGCGTGTTTAATCCACATCAAGAACATGCGTGTTTAATCCACATCAAGAGCATGCGTGTTTAATCCACATCAAGAACATGCGTGTTTAATCCACATCAAGAACATGCGTGTTTAATCCACATCAAGAACATGTGTGTTTAATCCATATCAAGAACATGCGTGTTTAATCCACATCAAGAACATGCGTGTTTAATCCTCATCAAGAACATGCATGTTTAATCCACATCAAGAACATGCGTGTTTAATCCATATCAAGAACATGCGTGTTTAATCCACATCAAGAACATGCGTGTTTAATCCATATCAAGAACATGCGTGTTTAATCCACATCAAGAACATGCGTGTTTAATCCATATCAAGAACATGCGTGTTTAATCCACATCAAGAACATGCGTGTTTAATCCACATCAAGAACATGCGTGTTTAATCCACATCAAGAACATGCGTGTTTAATCCACATCAAGAGCATGCGTGTCTGATTCACATCAAGAACATGTGTGTTTAATCCACATCAAGAACATGCGTGTTTAATCCACATCAAGAACATGCGTGTTTAATCCACATCAAGAACATGCGTGTCTAATTCACATCAAGAACATGTGTGTTTAATCCACATCAAGAACATGCGTGTCTAATTCACATCAAGAACATGTGTGTTTAATCCACATCAAGAACATGCGTGTTTAATCCACATCAAGAACATGCGTGTTTAATCCACATCAAGAACATGCGTGTCAAATTCACATCAAGAACATGTGTGTTTAATCCACATCAAGAACATGCGTGTTTAATCCACATCAAGAACATGCGTGTTTAATCCACATCAAGAACATGCGTGTTTAATCCACATCCAGGACATGCGTGTTTAATCCACATCAAGAACATGCGTGTTTAATCCACATCAAGAACACGCGTGTTTAATCCACATCCAGAACATGCGTGTTTGATCCACATCCAGGACATGTGTGTTTAATCCACATCAAGAACATGCGTGTTTAATTCACATCAAGAACATGTGTGTTTAATCCACATCAAGAACATGCGTGTTTAATCCACATCAAGAACATGTGTGTTTAATCCACATCAAGAGCATGCATGTTTAATCCACATCAAGAACATGCGTGTTTAATTCACATCCAGAACATGCGTTTAATCCACATCAAGAACATGCGTGTTTAATCCACATCAAGAACATGCGTGTTTAATCCACATCAAGAGCATGCATGTTTAATCCACATCCAGAACATGCGTGTTTAATCCACATCAAGAACATGCGTGTTTAATCCACATCAAGAACATGCGTGTTTAATCCACATCAAGAACATGCGTGTTTAGTCCACATCAAGAACATGCGTGTTTAATCCACATCAAGAACATGCGTGTTTAGTCCACATCAAGAACATGCGTGTTTAATCCACATCCAGAACATGCGTGTTTAATCCACATCAAGAACATGCGTGTTTAATCCACATCAAGAACATGCGTGTTTAATCCACATCAAGAACATGTGTGTTTAATCCACATCCAGAACATGCGTGTTTAATCCACATCAAGAACATGCGTGTTTAATCCACATCAAGAACATGCGTGTTTAATCCACATCCAGAACATGCGTGTTTAATCCACATCAAGAACATGCGTGTTTAATCCACATCCAGAACATGCGTGTTTAATCCACATCAAGAACATGCGTGTTTAATCCACATCAAGAACATGCATGTTTAATCCATTTAATCCACATCAAGAACATGCGTGTTTAATCCACATCAAGAACATGCGTGTTTAATCCAAATCAAGAACATGCGTGTTTAATCCACATCCAGAACATGCGTGTTTAGTCCACATCCAGAACATGCGTGTTTAATCCACATCAAGAACATGCGTGTTTAATCCACATCAAGAACATGCATGTTTAATCCATTTAATCCACATCAAGAACATGCGTGTTTAATCCACATCAAGAACATGCGTGTTTAATCCAAATCAAGAACATGCGTGTTTAATCCACATCCAGAACATGCGTGTTTAGTCCACATCAAGAACATGCGTGTTTAATCCACATCAAGAACATGCGTGTTTAATCCACATCAAGAACATGCGTGTTTAATCCACATCAAGAACATGCGTGTTTAATCCACATCAAGAACATGCGTGTTTAATCCACATCAAGAACATGCGTGTTTAATCCACATCAAGAACATGCATGTTTAATCCATTTAATCCACATCAAGAACATGCGTGTTTAATCCACATCAAGAACATGCGTGTTTAATCCAAATCAAGAACATGCGTGTTTAATCCACATCCAGAACATGCGTGTTTAGTCCACATCAAGAACATGCGTGTTTAATCCACATCAAGAACATGCGTGTTTAATCCACATCAAGAACATGCGTGTTTAATCCACATCAAGAACATGCGTGACATCAAGAACATGCGTGTTTAATCCTCATCAAGAACATGCGTGTTTAATCCACATCAAGAACATGCGTGTTTAATCCACATCAAGAGCATGCGTGTTTAATCCACATCAAGAACATGCGTGTTTAATCCACATCAAGAACATGCGTGTTTAATCCACATCAAGAACATGCGTGTTTAATCCACATCAAGAACATGCGTATTTAATACACATCAAGAACATGCGTGTTTAATCCACATCAAGAACATGCGTGTTTAGTCCACATCAAGAACATGCGTGTTTAATCCACATCAAGAACATGCG